>NW_023270268.1:65168142-65360233 GCF_011800145.1 Mirounga leonina
ATATATATATATATATATATATATATATATGGAGAGAGAGAGAGAGAGATCTGTTTCCAAACCAATTAGAACACAGTCACAATATCAAGTAGTATTAATATATATTCTAGGAAATACATTTAAATACATTTTAGAGTTATAGACTTCTAGGTTTGGAAATGTCTTTGAAATTAAGAGGGAATATTAAAATACTAAAATTGCCTAGTTAGAAAGGGTATCAGCCTATAGCACTGTAGGTGGGTGCTTTCCTTTTAAAGGAAAATATTTATTTTTATTTCCATTTTAACCTTAATGACATCTAAATAAAATCTTGGGTTACAGGAGTACTAAAGGCATTAGAGTTATAATAATGGTGGGCCTGTTGGTTTGTCGTTTATTTAAAAGATATCTATGTTGGGCGCCTGGGTGGCTCAGTTGGTTAAGCGACTGCCTTCGACTCAGGTCATGATCCTGGAGTCCCGGGATCGAGTCCCGCATCGGGCTCCCTGCTCGGCAGGGAGTCTGCTTCTCCCTCTGACCCTCCTCCCTCTCATGCTCTCTGTCTCTCATTCTCTCTCTCTCAAATAAATAAATAAAATCTTTAAAAAAAAAAAAAAGATATCTATGCTACATCATTAACCTCCACACCCAATTTTTTTTCCTTTTCCCTGCTTGTCTTTTATTGTCATGTGACTTACTGTAAAGGAGCTAACTAGATAGAGTGATAGGAAACATGAAATCTAGACTTAGCTCTGCTTTTAACTAGCTTTGGGGCCTGGGCAAAATCAGTTAACACTCCTTTTTTTTTGAGGAATTGGGAAATGAGTTTGATAGTAAGGTCACTTCCAGCTATAGCATCCTATGAATCTGGGCATATAATCACTGGATTTTATAAGTGTTTTTTAATAATATTTAATGTAAGCTTATCATTTATTGTATCAGACAAGAGGGAGCACAAGAGATTGCATGGTAAGAGAGAATCAATCCATGTGGAATGGAATGCATGAGGTGGAAAGAGAGTGAAACAGCTTCACTGAGGACAAGAGATATTTAGCAAGGAGAGACACGTTTGAGACTGGAATTTGTCAAGAAGTCACTTCAGGGGAACACACACAGTTAGTCTAGCTCTTTTAGGACTTTGACAGTAGAGGTCTTGTCTTTACTGACTTATTTCCCAGTGAAACCCACTTAGAAAATAGTATCTTAAAAAATTACTGGCTCAATTTATTTACCTCATTTATGGAGATAAAATGTAGTAATGTCCAGGAGTTAAGGTATTTTCACAGTCAGGTCTTGCTCAGCAGTATACAACTGTCTCTGGTTCATAGCTTAAAGACAACAGTTCAGGCCAAAACATACAATAGTAGTCCTATATTTCAATGTGCAAAAAAACGTACATGTTATATTAGAGGAGATTTCCTATTCTTATCATCCTTCTTTTCTCCTCTCTGAGGTGAGTTGATTATAACTAGAACTTTAAGGAATCAACTCTATAAGACAAAGCACACAAGATGTGAGTGAGGGTGAGGTCATTTTTGAGCAATAGTGAGAAGACTCACAATGGAAAAAGATGTATTCTGGATTTTGTCTCCCAATGTATTTACTTTTTTTTTTTTTTTTTTTGATGAGAGCATTTAAGGTCTACAGCCTTAGCAAATTTCGATTATACAATACAGTGTTATCAACTATGGTAACCATGTTATGCATTTCAGACCTTATCTATTTTAAAACTGAAAATTTTTACCCTGTTACACCAAGCCTCTTCCTATTTCACCCACTCCCCAGACCCTGGCAAGCATTTTTCTACTATTTCTATGAATATGACTTTCATTTTCTTATTTTTAACTTTTTTCGATTCCACATATAAGTGATACCATACAGTATTTGTCTTTTTCTGTCTGGCTTACTTCACTTAGCATAATTTCCTCCAGGTCCATCCATGTTACTAAAGATGAAATAATTTTAAGTCTGAATAATATTCCATTGTGTATATATTCACCGCATTTAATTTATCCATTCATTTGCCAATGGACACTTAGGTTGTTTCCATACCTTGGCTATTGTGAACAATGCTGCTGTGAACATGGGGTACAGATATCTCTTCGAGATAATGATTTCATTGCCTTTGGATATATAGCCAGAAGTGGAATGGCTAGATCATAATCACATGGTAGTTCAATTTTTAACTTCTTGAGGGACCTCCGTACTGTTTTCCACACCAGTTTACATCCCTATCAACAGTGTACAAGGGTTTTCTTTACTCCACGTTCTCATCAGCATTTGTTATTTCTTGTCTTTTGATAACAGACATTCTAATAAAGGTGAGATGATATCTCATTATGGTTTTGTTTTGTACTTCCCTAATGATTAGTGATGTTGAGCACGTTTTCGTGTATCTATCGGTCCCTATATAGGTCTTCTTCAGAAAAAAAAGTGTCTATTTAGGTTTTGAATTTTTTTAATTGGGTTGTTTGAGAAATTTTTTGGTTTGTTTTGTTTTGCTATGGAGTTGTATGAATTTCTTGTATATTTTAGGTATTAACCTCTTATTGGATACATGGTTTGCAAATGTTCTCACCATTTCCATAGATTGCATTTTCATTTTATTGATAATTTCTGTGGTATGTAGAAGTTTTTCAGCTTAATGTAGTCCCCTTATTTATTTCTACTTTTGTTGCCTTTGCTTTTGGTATCAAATCCAAAAACTTAATGCCAAGGCCATCATCAAGGAGTTCACTTACTATGTTTTCTTCTAGAAGTTTTATGACTTCATGTCTTACATTCAAGTCTTTAATACATTTTGAGATTATTTTTGTGTGTGATGTAAGATAGGGGTCTAGTTTCATTCTTTTGCTTGCTGTTGTCCAGTTTTCTCAGCACCATTTATTGAAGAGACTATCCTTTCCCTATTATATATTCTTAGCTCTTTTGTTGAAAAGTAATTGACCACATATGCTTAGGTTTATTTCTAGGGTCTCTATTCTGTCCTATTGATCTATGTGTCTGCTTTTCATACCAATATCATACTGATTTGATTACTATAGCTCTGTAATATAGTTTAAAATCAGTGATGCCTCCAGCTTTGCTGTTCTTTCTCAGGATTGCTTGGGCTATTGAGGGTCTTTTGTGGTTTCATACAAATTTTAGGATTGTAGGTTCTGTTTCTGTGGAAAACACCACTGGAATTTTGAGAGGGATTGCATTGCATCTATAGATCACTTTGAATAGTATCGACATTTTAATAATATTAATTCTTTCAATTTATGGACATTGAAATGTCCATATCTATCTTTCCATCTATTTATGTCCTCTTTAGTTCCTTTCATCAGTGTCTTATAGCTTTCAGTGTACAGATCTTTTGCTTCTTAGTTAAATTTATTACTAAGTATTTTGACCTTTTTGATGTTATTATAAATGGGATTGTTTTCTTAATTTTTTCTTTTTGATATTTCATTTTTATAAAAACAAAACTGATTTTTGTATATTGCTCTTTTTCTCCTGCTACTTTACTGAAATTGTTTATTAGTTCTGACAGTATTTAGGTGGAGTCCTTAGGACTTTCTATATATAATATCATATCACCTGGAAATAGAGGCCATTTTACTTCTTCCTTTCCAATTTGGACACATTTTATTTCTTTTTCTTGCCTAATTGCTTTGACTAGGACTTCTAGTGCTATGTTGAATAAAAGTGGTGAGGAAGGGCATCCTTGTCTTGTTCCTGATCTTGGAGGAAAAGCTTTCAGCATTTCACCATTGGGTATGATGTTAACTGTGGACTTATTGTATATGGCCTTTATTATGTCAAGATACATTTCCTCTATACACAGTTTGTTGAGAGCTTTTGTCATGAAAAATGTAGTGTTTTGTCAAATGCTTTTTCTACATCTATCGAGATGATCATATGATTTTCAGCCTTCATTTTGTTAATGTGGTATGTCACATTAATTAATTTGCTAATGTGGAACCATCTTTGTATCCCACTTCATCATGATATATGACCCTTTTAATGTATTGATGAATCTGGTCTGCTAATATTTTGTTGAGTATTTTTGCATCTATGCTCATTGGGGATATTGGCCTGTGATTTTCTTTTCTTGTAGTGTGATCATCAGGCTTTGCTATCAGGTAACGCTGCCTCATAAAATGAGTTTGGAAGCATTACATCCTCTTCAATTTTGGAGAAGACTTTAAGAGAGATTGGTATTAGTTTTTCTTTAAGTGTTTGGCAGAATTCAGAAGAGATGTATTTTGGAAAGCAATGCAATGAAGAGATAAAATCTGGAAAGAATAAGGAGGGTCTGATGGTTCACTCTGGGGCATTTAGTCTAAAATGATAAGATAAAAGCAGACAGTAAAAAATTTTATTTAAGTAGTGAAACAATAAAAGTGGTGTTTAATGAACAGTACTCTGAACTGCATTTTTAAAAAAAAATATTTGAAATGACTTGTTTCCATTTTGAATAAAAAATCTTTTTTTTGCTCATGAATTTCTAAAACATCAAAATGAGTGTTAAACTATATTTAGTTTTCATCTGTCTTGTTATAGCTATTTTAAAATTCACAGTACAAGTTTTTTGTATACGCTCTTGAGTTCCTGTTCCCTTGGAATGCTTGCAATTATAGTCTTAGAAGGAGTTGAATGTGTGTACATTTTAGCTGATGGTGATTAAATCTTTTTTCTTTTTGGGTTTGCCACTATTATTATCTACAACTTCAAAAACCTATGACATACAAAATGGCTTGGGAGACAGTCTAGAGTCTAGATGACAGTGGGAGCAACTATGAGGTTACTGCAATAATTCAGCCATGTGATAGTGATGGCCACAGACAAGGCCAATAATAATAGAGTTCTGGGAGAGCATGACAGGAGTAAAATTGGAGAAGTAGCAGGAAGTTATAACTCTGAACGCAAAACCTTTATGGGAAGTAAAATTGGCCTTGAGGTGGACCTGGTGGGCATCCCTATTATGCTGAGGAGGTGAGATATCCAAGTAGAAATCACTTACAGAATATCTATCTTTGTATGAATATAAGAGTAGTTAGGATATGTTAATTCTCATCATGTTAATTCTTAGGCAAAATAAATTTAACTTTAAATACATGTTTAATAGAAAACTTTAAAATATTCATAAAATTTTAGATGTATTTAGATTTTTCTTTTTGATGATATTCATTTTATTTGCAAACAGAAAATAGAGAAGAGTTATAGACTCCTTTTCCATCATCTAATTTCTTCTGGTGAAACTATTTTCATCTGGTAAGAACATAATGCAGACCTCTGTATAAAGTATTCTCTGCTCTATGATTTGGAGTGACTTGACCTCTTTGTGATTTTCTCCTTAAGATTCAGTTAGGGCCCTACTTATCAGTGTGTGCTTAAACCCTTTAAATGACTTTCTATTGGGGGCACCTGGGTGGCTCAGTCGTTAAGCGTCTGCCTTCGGCTCAGGCCATGATTCCAGGTCCTGGGATCGAGCCCCGCATCGGGCTCCCTGCTCGGCAGGAAGCCTGCTTCTCCCTCTCCCACTCCCACTGCTTGTATTTCCTCTCTTGCTGTGTCTCTCTCTGTCAAATAAATAAATAAAATCTTAAAAAAAAAAAAAGGACTTTCTATTGATTTTAGGGTTAAGACACAAATCCCCAGGCTAGAGGAGCTGCATACTCATCCTCATCTCCCACTACTCTCTGTTCTCCTTTGCCAGCCTCACCGACCTCCAGGCTCTGTCTAATTTTAGGGTCTTTCTGGCTGGAATCTTCTTTCCACCCTACGTTCCCATCCCCAGCCTCTTTGCTTGCTTAGTACTGAGCTGTCCTTCAGTCCCCAGGCTACTTTGTACTTTTTCAACGAAGATGTCCTTAGACTCAGCTAGGTTGCCTTGTATAACCTCTCATAACACTAAGACTTTTTTTTTCTTAACACAGTCTGTAAGTATATGTTTATGTGTGTGATTATTTGCTTAATGTCTCTTTCTCTAACAAAATTAATTTTCATGAGGGCTAGGGTCTTGCCTGTGTTGCTCACCATGTATCCTGGTGACCTAGCATAACATATTTGGAAAAGCTGGATGACTAAATACTGGCAGCCATACCAAGAAGTTTGGACTATTGATGCCATCCTAATCTCAAGCCTTGCTGAAAGAGCTCTGGGATCTGGTGGCACTTGTGTCCTCATCACACCCAGGTACACCTCTGGATAATGTGTGGAAAGCCAGGTCAGTGGAGAGTATGTCTTCACAGAGTACTGCAGGATTTATGCAACATAGAGTCACATTGCTCCAGATGAGAAGGGAGCATTATTCTGACATTCTTCATGATATAAAATACTGCATGTGCATTTTTTAAAAAATCAAACAAATGTAGTGTTAAAAAAATAATGAGCTTGTGAAAATTTGGTGATGCTCAGATTAAGAGTTAGCCTATTTTACTTACTTTTTATCTACTTAAAAAAAAAATTCCCCAGATCCTACCACTTTTGTTCTAGACAGGATTGCTTTTAACTTCAAAGTGTTGTAAGAAAGGTAATTTTATTAAAAAACAACTTGTTTTTCTTATAAATATGAATGAGCTCTTCTCAATGTACGGGATCCAAGGTTTCTCTTTCCTTTTTTCCTGACCTTAACATCAAATTTTCTTTTCTCCAAAATTCATGTTTTAAGCTATGCTCTGCCTCTGAAGAACTGAGGGAGTGTGTTTTTTGTTCACATAGGTGTTTTCTGCTAACACAAAAATAAACACAGAGCATGTCTGCTGCTTTTATACCCTTGGAACCTAGTCCTTTCTATAGCATATGTACATTGGAACCACAAGCCTAAACAGGCAGCCCTCCTAACAGATACTGAAACATCATGCATGGCATAGTAGTGTCACCAAAATTTGCACAGATATGGAGTCTTTGAAAACTATGAATTCTCCCAAAGTTTGCTTCCAATATCTCATCACATCAGTTTGCATTGTATTTTTATTTTCTCATAATGCATATTTATGACATTGCACGAGAATGCTATCTTTTAATTGAAAAAGTATTAAGAAAATTATTTTCAGCTATGATTTCTTTACATATTAATAAAATCGATGGTTTAAGAGTGTGATAACCTTTAGTTAATAGAGTAATATCAAATTAATGAGCATTATTCCAAATCAATTGCTTTCACTCATTTCTGTATTCTCAAGAGTTGTGTATCGTAGTTATATAAAATTCACTAAATTTCAATAGGTAAAATTTACTACCTTTGCAATGACACCAACGGTCGTGATATCTGATTTCTTTAAGTCATTGTATGTTACTGTTTATCAGTTTGGAAAAAATCAAATACAGTAACATACTGCTATTTATATTTGTAATGTACTGAATTCCAGCATTGTCCTCCGTATAGAACAGACATAATTAGATTTTTACATCCTTGGTTCTAGTTTTATAAAGACTAAAAACATTCCTGAAAAGATTTAAACAACTTCCAATTGCCCCAGAACAAGTGGCAACATCCTTATATTTCCACAGAAAGTGTGAAAATAGCCTTAGGAATTCCATGGAGTCAGTTTACCTCTAATGTCAGGTGGGGAAAGAATAGAGCAAGGTCATTAGCCAGGAATGTACCACAATGGAACTCACAGGAGCCTGGAGCTCTATATAATCCTAAAATTTTCAAAGACTTGCTCTCTTAAGAAGGACACATTTCTCATGGCCAGCTTTCTAAGTCAGGAGCTAATAATACCCTCAACCTGCTTGCCTTTTGCAGATATGTGTGACACAAAGTACTGATAATTTCTGCTGAATTGAACCCGTAATGAAGGAATTTATAATCAGTTCTAATGTATTTGAGACCTAAAGTATATTAGCCCTTCATCAAAGAGAATGATAAAAAGCAGCATTAATATGGGTGGATAGTGATTATTTCAGGGCCTCGTAATTATTCTCCAGTTAACTACAGAGAAATGCTGATATTTTTATTCCTTTTTTAAAAAATAAAAGGCACTGTGGTCAGATCCTAAAATATAAGACTGCATAAGTCCTTTATAAAGGCCAACACTTTGAATTATGCTTATATTAACGGCATAGAAACTATTTGAGATTTAAATGAGTTCAAAGTTCATGGTTACGAGTTCCCTTTACCTTCATGGTTAGGAGTTCCCTTTACCTTCCTAGTCCTGTTGTTTCACCACTGAATCTATTTATTGCCTATAGGAGATATAAAATATAATAATTACTCTCACTCCCTTTCAAAATGACATGAGGTCCACTTTCCTATTAACTCTAATGAGAGTTATGTGTGCATTCGTCAAGGAGGACAGATCCTATAGTTTCAAGGTAAAATAAATCACTTCTCCAGGTTTTAGAGGACTCATTCGCTTTATATTTTGGTGTTTAAGATACCCATTTAAATTGCTGGTATTGAAAATGAACTGTTTGTAGTTTAAAAGAAGCATAAGCTATGGTTGGAATGTTGTTAATGATTGCTGTGTATTTTTGTTGAAGGATAAATATTTTACCTTTTGGGGAAATAATGTTGATCAATTTACAGGAAATACGTGGTCTCTAAAATGTGGTTGCCTGATTTTCATAAGAAAATTAATGACAATCACCTCTAACTATATTTTCTTTCAATTAAAAAAACTTTAAGATCAGTTATTATATCAAATTATGTCAGTTTAGAATAAACTAAAAATGAGCCATAGTTGCTGATATTCTAGAAAGAAGGAAGCTCAGGGCAATAGGCTATTTTCCTTCCAGTCTGGGAATAAGGAATCTTGAGATCATGTAGGGATCTGTTTCTGTAATCCACAAGCATATGTTTACTCTATTTGAGGCTTCCTGAGAGAAACCAATGTTGAGTTTTTCAATTTGCAATGCCGGATCCTCTCAGATATTTGTTTCCTGTGCCTTTAGGCATATGAGATAAAGGAAATCTGGGTTTTTGTTTTCTTTTTATAACCATTTTTGCCAAAAACTGTTCAATCACCCCTCTTCTTCCCGGGGAACCTTAAAAAAATCAGACATGTAAACAATTTTTGATGTTAAGAAAACTCAGTTATGCTGGAATTATGAAAATATTGCTGGAACCCATACTGTGGGAACAATTTAATATCATACAATAATAGTTTTTATTTACTATTCAGTAAATAAACTTCTTTAGTTGGGAGAATTTGACTTAATCTTTTTCTAAGATAATGATGTCCCCATCTATTTATGATGCTGAATATCTATATCTGTTTTTAACTGTTCAGATTTACTACAGTAAAAAATGTTCCATCTAGTGCATGTATGTAATCATGATCCCACATCAGTTAAGAGGCATACAGCTTCCTGAGTAGGGAAGGTGATAAAACTGCAGCAAAAAAGGTTGTTCAACCATATTATCCATGGAAAAGTCGTCTTATGGTATATGCAGTATCATTTCCCTGGCTTCCCTACTTATGCAGACCCAGAATCAAATAGCAACTGAGAACTATGTCCCACATGCAAACAAGTGACAGATCATGTTTTCATAAAAATTCTCTTACTATCACATCTTATGCAGACCCAAGAACCAGCAATTCTTTTTTTTTTTTTAAGATCTATTTATTTATTTGAGGGGGGAGGGGCAGGCGGGAGAGGGAGAGAAAGTTTTAATCAGACTCCAGGCTGAGTGCAGAGCCCATGGCGGGGCTGAGACCAAATCCAGAGTCGGTCACTTAACCAACAGTCCCATTCAGGAGCCCCAAGAACCAGCAATTCTGTGTGTGTGCAAAGTATGTAAAACTATTGGCTAGGTGACTGTAGAACCTGAATGATTTCCTGAAGAAGTCCTGTAAATTGCCTCTGGTATCCTAAGGCAGGAAAGAAAAACACTTCATCTGAATTGTCGAAAAGAGGGCTGAACAAAGTAAGGAGAGTGACTTAATTTGTGTTTTACATGTGTCTCCAAATGTTAGTGAACTGATGATTCAGCAAAAAAAAAAAATTCTTGAACTCATGCTAGTGGTTTCTTAATAGAGCCAAGAATTAAACAAATTAAGTAATTTAACTAAAATTGGAAAGTAGATAATGGTTTGGGTGGCAATAAATAACAACCACTGCACTTAATCTGTGTTGCCTATTAGTAAATCAAATTATAATTTCTATATAGCATCCTTGAAAATAGAAATGAAAGAAATCATATCGGTTGAAGTCTGTTCATTTACTGCTTAAGGTAGTTAAAGAAAAATACAAAGCTTGAAAACATAATTTTCCAAGCGTAATATTTTGCATGATGTTTTAAAACTGGAAATATTTCAAATATAGTTTTTGATACAGCAATTTTTGAATTTAAATATAAACTATCTCTATTTTTCAGAAATGTAGCAACATTGCATGGACATGCAAAAACATTGAGGGTATTTTTTGCACTAGCAGGGTCATATTAAAGAAATGTAGAATTCTGTGAACTTGTAACTGAGTGTCAATTAACATACACTTGTTTTCATCTAGGTTTTCTCTTAAAGGAATGATTGCTTACAAGACTGACTATAAAAGTATATCACTAAATTTATTGTATACAGCTCCTCTGTCTATATTTGGAATGACCTTGAAACCCTGACTTTACAACTGAGTAGTCAAGGGATCCCTTCAGTTTCATCATTAATTTCTCCATTTCTAATCTTTTGTTTCGTGCCAGTTACTACTATTTTTCAAGGCTGTTTCTCTGAGCTGATGAAACATAACTGGATTATATCTCTTTTTTTTCCCTTCCATTTTCTGGGATGGTGTTTTTCATTCTTTGAGGGTTCTGATAATAGGTATAGTTTGAATTACGAACATAATGCACAGTAATCACTGAAAAGACTCAGAAGTCTTTCTTGAAATGTTTAACAATCCTTCCCTATGAAGTGTGCTTGCAGTTAATGCCTGCTTCTTTTCTATTTATATTATTGAAATCAATACATGACTTTCAGTCTTTTTTTTCCTTCCTTTTTCTATGACTGTTATTTTATGCATGACAAAATTCTCTTGCTTACTGCTGTGTTTGGCTGTCTTTTAACTTGAGTGTCCTGTGTTTGTAATGATTGCTTTTTGCATGAGGATTATGAAATGTCATACAAATTAAATGGTTGTGGAAAGGAAAAGAAATGTGGGGCTTCACTTGCTTTTTTGTGTGCTGAATATGTCAATTATGTGACACTTAAAATTACTTTCAAATGGCCTTTGACTTCCCCTTTGGTGTGCTTCTTTATTCTAGCAAATTAGTATTGTTAAGTATAATAAAACATTTATTAAACATTCACAGTGTTTTAATACAATTATTATCCTAAAACATGATTCCCTTATAAATAACTATACTGGACATGAAATTGCAAGAGGGCATAATTCTGTTATATTACTAAATTGCTTATGAAATGTAAGCCCTGACTCTGTAACTAACTTAATAACCAAACACTGACTTCGATTGATGGTACCTTTGATCTACATAGTGATGAGATTATCTGTTCATACTTTTGTGCAGGTTGCAAATGTCTTAAATCCGCAGCTAATATTTAATTAAAACACATGGGGAAATATTTGTTTAATGACAAGTAATTTTAAAAAGTCACAGTTTTGGAAAATGTATGATATAAAAATGTATAAAATCCAAGTGTTAATGCTCTTACAAAAAATTAGGAGAAAAAAAAAAAACACCCTGAAAATGTTCATATCTCTGTTTTCCCCAATGTTATTTTATTGTCCCAAATTAAAGATGAGTTTGGCCTACTTTCTTTATTGTTGTCACCAATTCACATTAGAAAAGACACTGAATAAATTAAGTTCTTTCAGCTAAAACTGTTTACTTTTTTGTATGCAGTGGATATTTAAAAAAAAAAAAATCATTTCCTTTGCTTATGACTTGAGTTTCAAACCATAATGTATTTTCTATGCTGGATATATTCACAGACCAAATCCTCTATAAGATATTTTGGGGAGAGGGATTCTTTTTTTCTTAAACAAAATAGATAATCAACTTTGACTTAACCACTTCCCCGCTCTTTTTGGAAATACTCTTGAGAATTTTAGTATTTACATTTATTTTTTTCCCCTCAGTCTTGTTTATTCTTGAATTGTCTTTTTTTTTTTTTTCCCTCCATTTCTCCATTCTCAATCCTAGGTCCCCTTACAAAGAAACAGACAGATGATTTAGGTGATAATGACGGTGCTGAAGATGAAGGTATTTTTTTTCCACCAAATCTATTTGCATGACAAGGGCCTCAATCACTTTTTCCACCCCTTTCTATTTTTTTCCTTCTTGTCTTTTTTTGAAGAGTTGTTTTTAAATTCCCGTTTTTGATGTGTTTTGTCTTCTTGCTTGTTGTTACACATAAATATACATTTTTAATTTTTTAAAAAAAATGAATGTTAAGTTTTACATTTTGATGCCAACCATTAAAATGTTTTAGAAAGAGGGGCATTTTTTTTTTTGTTTTCTTGAACTGACTTTTGATATGTTTCATCCCATGTTTTGACTGAAATTTGTCCACATTCTTTGAACTAACAATCTCTCCCCCGTAGTCTCTCTGTACCCATTTTGCATGTTTTCTAATCTATGTATTTTACCCAATATCAAAATGTGTTTTATTTTTACCTTTGATATTTGTTTAAAAAGAACCCCATACCCAATAAAATGAAGGACAGCTAAAAGCTGATATAAAGTGTTTCTTGAGCAATATAATTTATATGACAAAAATACTGTTTTCTATTGATTTGCCTAAATACTGCATAAATAAATTCAATGGTATAGATAAGAAAGGCATTCCGCCTATTTGGATAACTGTAGTAAACTGTGCAATCACTTCAACAGTCCAGGCAGATTTGATAGGTATCCTTTCATTTCAAAGGCACATAATTTCTAGCCTGGCGAATGGAAGTGTTCTGATTTTCAAAGTATTGTGAACTATAAGCAATAAAATATTTCCTACTTCGCTAATACCAAAATTGTTTTCTCTTTCTAACTTTCTTATGAAATACAATTCTGATACACTCTGGACATGTAAGTACTTGCTAGACTGACTTGACATTTCTCATTCCATTGTGTACTTTTACCTGGTGTAAGGTGGAGTATCCAGAGGGGCCCGTTGATATTTTCAGTTCACCTTGGTTCCAATTAGGACTTTTTTTTTTTTTTAATACTACCCTTGTTATGATTCTTCAAGAACTGACTAATGTTATCCCAGGTTTAAAAGTAACTCCCAGAGCCCTAGAAATTAAATCTCATAAAGATATTAATAATACAGTATGAATGGTTTTCCAAAATAAAATAACCTACAAGCAGGTCAGCAGAAATGCTAGTTGCATGAGTTACAACTGTGAATGAATATATCCTTACTAAACAACTTGAATTATTTTATTGAGATATTTATTTAATAAATTACTTCACAGTAGAAAATTAAATTATAGAGGTGAAGTATTGAAAGCTTAAAAATTATATTGTTTTAATATTTTATAACACTTAAGAATTATTTTGATTAAGTGAAATTTATGATCTCTGATTAAAAATATGTTTACCATGAATCCCAACAGTGAATTAAAAATTAAACACAAAGCAGTCATTAGTATTTGAAATAAATCATTATAGCTGTCCAACAGTTATCATTTTGAATGCTAAATAGCTAAAAATAAACTTATAATATCAAAATGCAAATGGTGTTTTTAAAAAACATTGTTGGAAATCAGAAGTTTTCAAACATTCAATAAATTTATTGACTTTGTTCTCACAGCTGTGAGAAGACTGCTTCCACTAGGGGCTTTGGGATTTGCTGAGCCCTCTGAAAATCCTTAACTCCTAGACATTTGTTATCTAAATAATACTTAAGTATAAAGGACTTCTTAGTGTGTAGCTTTGTAAACTCTAAACTTTCTGAAAATACTCACAAGGTTAGTATACATAATTTTCCTATTTAAAAAATACTTTGCTGATTTAATATACTTCTTCTTTTCCTTTGATAAATAGCATCCAGTAAGACATTTACATGTTTACAAAAATACCTCTGAGCCACCATAATGAGCTAAGCCCTGTCAATGTGAATCTATTTTACAGACCTCTTTCAAAACACATTTAACACTTTTTAAATAGCCATTAAAAATGTTCTAAACCCCTGTTTAAATTGGCAGGTAGTATTCAGGTTAAGTACTAAGCCAGTCAGTCACAAGACTTATCAAATCAATAAATATTTTTAAATGCTCAGAGTGTAGAATTTAAGAGCAATCAATTCAAGTTGAGTCCATTCCTCTGTGCTGTCATTTTGGATAATTGTTTAGACAGCAAAGACAAGAAAGATAAATTCACATATTCCTCAGGATAAAAAAACCTTTGTAGAGAAGTCTGAACATCTTCTATGCAATTCCTTTTACAATTATTTTGTAGACATGAATGTGAATAAAAACCAAGGCCAATTTTCATATTTAATTTGTTCTAAATTATGAATCAACATCACTAGACATAAAACAAATATAAACTACTTGATAAATTACTCCTTTTACTTTAGTCAAAAGTCAAGTAACTTAATCTCCATTATTCACTGATAACCCAAATCCTTTACTTGATTTCCAGGTCCCTATCTCAGCTACTGCATTCAGAGGCTACCAGACCCATTGACTGGGGTGTGCCCCTCATTCACTTAAATTAACCCAAGGCTTCTTAGTAGAGCACTATTCATTACTTCTAATTCTACTTTGTGTCTTTACTGTTAGTTAGTCTTTTGCCAGCTTTAGGCCAGACACAATTGTATCACTTTTCAGTTGTGTTTTATAATAACCAAAAAAACTACATATTTCTGAGGCTATTTCCATAGTTGCAAAAAGACTAATCTGAAGTGATAAAAATGGGTCAAAGCAACACCCTAGATTTCTACCAATTTATTTTGGGGATTTAAGAGATATTTAAATGCTTTTAATTGTGCTAAGAATATCTTAATATTAATACTTCAATATTCAGATGCAATTTTATATTCTAAATAGAGCCTTTTAAAACTGTTCTTATAGATTTTTATTTTATTTATTTATTTATTTAACTAAAAATTGTATTTAGCCAACACTTCTAGATTCTTTTGCTTGTTTGGAATGAGGTTGGTATCTGAGGTTGGTAGAATTAGTAAAGGAGGACACAAAAATATCTTGAAATATCTTGAAATATTTATCAGAGAAAAATTGAGGCAAATACCCTACAATTTAAAAACTTAAATGCCAACACCTCTAAATTATGGGCAATTAAGAACTTAATGAGTTTTTTTAAGAGAAGGAAACCAGTAAGCATATTTAAGGAGTTATGGGACTAATCATTATTCATTAGGACGATTAAAGGGAATTGTGATTTCCAAACCCTGGTTGTCAGCCACAAATAAATCCCCATTAATTGCTCTAGATCTATTGACACTTGCTACATTGGCTTAAAATTTTGGTTTATCGGAAAGATAAAATAGTTACTAAAATTTAAAATAGTTACTAAAATTTAAAATAGAGACGAACCATGAGAGACTATGGACTCTGAGAAACAAACTGAGGGTTCTGGAGGGGAGGGGGGGGATGGGTTAGCCTGGTGGTGGGTATTAAAGAGAGCACATACTGAATGGAGGACTGGGTGTTATACGCAAACAATG
Organism: Mirounga leonina; assembly: GCF_011800145.1. Classification (NCBI taxonomy): domain Eukaryota; kingdom Metazoa; phylum Chordata; class Mammalia; order Carnivora; family Phocidae; genus Mirounga; species Mirounga leonina. Next base: position 65,183,700 of record NW_023270268.1, read on the forward strand.
AATCATGGAACACTACATCAAAAACTAGTGATGTAATGTATGGTGATTAACATAACATAATAAAAAAATACAATTTATTAACCTTTTACATGAACTATTTAAAATAAAATGATAAGATTGCTATCTATTTTAGCAAAAAAAAATTTAAAATAGAGATATCTACTAAGATTCCAAGTTTATTACTTTTTTAACTTGAAAAACTTAAATACTTTCCTACCCTAAAAAATTTAGAAGGAAAATAATCATCATACAACAATCATAATAAGTACTTCCCCCTTACCATCCACTCTTCAGAGACTTAGATGCATGGCAAAGCCTAAAAAAATGCACATAACAGAAAATATAAACATGTTTTATGAACATTTATATTTTTACTGTAGCTGAACTAGTGTTTTAGTCTCTGAGAGTGGTTTTGATTTTAGTAAAATCAGTAGCAGCTGCTTAGGCAAAGTCAGAAATGTTAGGTGAAATCCCCCTTCTTTATAGAGAAAAATATGAGACAAGATTTAGAGGGATGACTTGGCTCTAATAAATTCATCACAAATTACTAAAGTACATCTAATACATTTGCACCAAAGACATAATGGTTCCTTAAAATTTTATTAAAATGATGGCATTAACAGATGGTATTCAGTAGTACACTATCTGATATATTAATTTATAAAGATTTTGTGTTTTTTTTTTAAATCAAAGTAAAGATAGGTATAATTTAAACTATATTATTATATTGTTATATTTAAACTATTTACTATTTATATTTACATCAAAAAGACCTGTATACTATGAAGAAAATAAAGTCTAGAATAGACCTCTGTGATAAAACACTATCATAGAACTCCAGTTGTCCTGTAATAGAAATATGGCATCTTTCCAAACTTTATTAGCAATTTTAAGGGTTGTTATATGTAAGAATTTTACTTATTTTGATAGTAAGTACCCCATATACTATTAGCTTCCGGATTACTTCATGCAAAAAGAAATATTGTTCAGAACACAGGATTAGAATTACATATAACTTTCTAGAAAAGAACTGCTTGGTATATTAAGTTCTTAGACAAGGCTGAAATCTTTGAGCAATTTGAAAAGACAAATTAGAAATTAGAATCAGCCCAAACTATCAGTTATTCTTTCAAGTCTAATCTTCAAAGAAAAATAAAAAGATACCACTCAAAGTAGCTCCTAGGATGTATTGTCATAGTTTCAATGTTTCCTGACAATGTCCACTTCATTCTGTTATTAGGTATAAAATGTGGCAAGTCTTCTCAATGTGTGCCTGTATTGTTTTCCAGGTGAACAGAATGGTTCTACCAAGATTTCATTACTGTTCACAGTTGGTGCTTTGTAATTCTATGTGATTTTAATTAAAGAAGAATTCTGAAACAGCCTCCCTCTGTGCTACCTACAAGCATACAATTAGCAGGGTACAGTGTCTGCTGTGAACAGTCCGTTAATGATTTCAGTTTAATAATTTATTATTGCTTTTTCAGTGCCAGCCATGTTAGAAAAATAAGCTAAAACTGTATGTAGCAAACAGGCATTTAAAAATGGAAGAGAGTTAAAAATTTCAAAAGGATTGTTTTCTCTGTGTAAGCCTAACATCTTTGCAAGCCCCCAGATCTTTACAAATGAGTGAATACCATTTTCCCTCCTAAGGATTTAAGGAGAAAATAAATTTAGGTTTTCCTTCTAAATGCAGTTGTGTCTAATGGATAGTTTTGATGTCAAAGTATCCTCCTCTCACCACTTAAAAATAAGACACTCAAGTATACCCTTGGAGATGGGGGAGGGGATTATGGTAAATTTATATACTGGTATTAAGTCAAATTTAAAATAGTCTTTTTAAAAAGTCTCTAAATTCTTCAATGAGCTGTTTCCCTAACTTGAAAATCTGGACAAACAAGTTGAGCTGCAAATCCTGATCCTAAAAGGATTTTTAATTTAAGGAAATTACTTTATTATTACAGTAGAAAAATTGAAGCATTTATATTAGTCACCCTTTTCACAAGAAACATAAAGCAGCATCTAAATAATCACCAGATTTTTCAACGAATTTGTACTATATTAGTCTATTCTGAAAGCTGAAACCTCAATTGCAAAGATTGTAGGAGATTTAAGTTTGATAAAAAATGTCAAAAGCAAAGGAACAAAACTATAATTTTAAATGATGTTTTTTAATGTTGGCATTAACAAGAAGAAAATACACTTGATCTAATTTAGTTTCAATTGTGGGTAGAAGACATAATGGGCTATTATAGAATAGTAATGTTTGATGTATGTATGTGTATGTATTCATAATCATTTACATACATATATAATATTTCAATATTCAATAGTTAAAACCATGTTTGCCAATATAAAATTAAGCACCTATTTCTTTAGAAATTAGAGAATTTTAATGCCAGTTAAAATTATGTTATGGTTCCCTTATATATTATTTCTAGATCCTTATTGAAAACTACAAAATTTGGGGAAAGTATCTTAGTAAAGCAAACACAGTTGATTAAAAGTCAGAGCTGTAAAAATCACTTTAACATCATTCTAAAAATGGGTACTTTACACCTAGACTTAGCTGTATTCTATTTTATGTCTACATGACAAAATCATAGAGCCAAAATGGGACTAAGAAGAGTACAATAGTTACACAAAGAGGTGAAAAATATAATTTAGTTTTTCTTCTTCCAGAGGGTAGGGTTAGTGGAGTGAGCAGATAACCCAGACTTAACGAAAAAATATCATTTAAGTGACAGTACCCTTCGTACAACAACAAAAATATAGACTTTACTGCCTAAACATTCATCTGCCAGTTGGTACTTGAGTAGTGAAATGAAACTTCTTGCAACCTAAAACACAGTGTTGTAATTATGTTCACAAATTAGAGCATAAATTATTCAATATAATCATGATGCATTCAATAAAATCTTTATAGTAAATAAGAAATGGAGAAACAGAGTGTTTTACTCACAATAGCAGTGATAACATTGTCCTTAGCATATGGCTCATAAATTCCATATGAGGTCTATGACTTTTTTTTTTTTTTGAGGTCTATGACATTTAAAAAAAAATAGTTCTAAGACCCATTATCATTCTTTCTTTTTATTCTACGGTCACTTTAGAAATCAATCAAAAAGCACTAAAATTCACACCCATTTTGAATTTGTCCAAGTTTTGTAATTCAGTTTATAATTTTAAACAAAATTTTAGCTAGAAAACAGTGAATATCTATTGCTCTTTTCACAATAGCTCATAAAACGAGTTGCTGAAGAAACACTTTAACAAAACAGCAATTTAAAGAACTCTATTAAAATCATGCTCTTTTGTCCCTAAAATGGAAAAATGTATTCTCTGCTTCATTGTGTGTGTTTTTTGAGGATAAGGACAATTGCCAACCGTTTGTTTTTCAGATATTCGGGACAGTGGGGGTCCCAAACCAGTGATGGTGTATATCCATGGTGGCTCATATATGGAAGGTACTGGAAATTTATATGATGGGAGTGTCTTGGCAAGTTATGGCAACGTGATCGTCATCACAGTCAACTATCGACTTGGGGTACTTGGTAAGAAGTCTCTTCTTTTCTTTTCACCCTTAATCCATGAAGTATGTGATAGTTTTGTTTTGATTTGTTTTGTTTTGCTTTGCTTTGTTTCATTCATTGTTCTATGCTTGTTGACTTTCTTTGAACCAAAATTTTTGATATTTTCAATAAATTCTATAAGTGTGTTCATAAATTACTTGATGGAAGACAGCTAGGGTTAATTTTAAAATTTGAAGGTAAATGGTAGTGAAATTATTCACATTGTTGAGTGATGTTTTTCCTGGTTTCACTTTATAGCACTGTGAAAGGCAACAGTGTCAGGGCCTTTCAAGAAGAATTAGTCCCTGGACAAATTTTTCCTTCCACCTTTTTTTACAATGCCATAAAATTGCCTGAAATTTGACATGAGTTTAGAAACAAGTTTATAAGTCTCTGAGAATATGCGTATGGACTGGGTTTGGGGAAGCATTGTCTGTCATTGTGGTACAGATTTGGGTTTTTTAAAAATTTGTCAGATAATGATTAGAAATATTTGTCTATTTACGTTGAATTATTTGATTTGGAAAATGTGTTGATTTTATAAGGTGATAAAGAGTTCAAGTCAATAATGTATACACATGTAAAACAAAATCAAATTGGAGATCCTTGGTTTTGAAGAAAATTATAGGGAAATATTATTTGTAAAATAACTTATCAAGTACTCTGAAATACACGTATTGTTTTATGTAATAACCCATTATTAAAAGAGAAACTTGATATTCTACATGTAAAAGTTTATTTTTATAGTATTGGCACAATTTTGGGAGTAAAATTACTTTATCATTTAATAAGACACTTCTATTACGGTATTTTAGTTAAGAGTATTTGCTAAAAGAGTACAATTTATCACAAAAGATTTCATCTTTTTAATCTTAATTATTCTCAAAATTTTATCACATACTATACGCTTTTTAGAGGCATATAATTTATGCTGTTACTTGCAACAAAAAGGCACCTCACACTTTCATTATCTAAAAGATTTTGAAAAAGGAATTTAAGTTATGTCTTCCTTTATAATAATTGTTCATATCATATATTTTGGTCATTGAGAATCAGTTTTTTTTCCTCTTCAGTGTTAGTTACTTCTATGTAATTATAAGCCTATGTTCATGTCAATCTCAAAATACAAAAAAAAAGAATAGTTTTTGTCAATCAAGTTTGTATGTCTTGGGGAAGGAGATATTTTAGCAATGCAAAGTGAAATCTTGATATTTTTCTACTTTGTTATTTTGATTTTGGAGTATGGTGGACAATAGATATACCATGGGCAAATATAGGTATAAAATATTTCTGTAACATTTTTCAAGTACACATTAGTTCCACATAGTATCTAATCAGGCACTGATTGCTTCAGATGTTCTTATAATTTCAGTGGGCAGGAATGAATGTTTTCCCACCAATGAAAACTGTGTATCGGAAAGATGTATAAAGAGGTGTTCATAATCATCTTAATTTTAAATATAAATGTTGTCATTTGGTTTTACGCAAGACTTTAATAGAATTTTCAATATTTTAATACATTTAACTTTATAGTATTATTTATAGTTCAGTTGTTTTTATTATTATTCTCATATTTTTCTGACTTTCTCAAGTTAAAAATCCTGAAGCAATGACCAGTTTGCCAATTGAAAATTTAAAATTAAATGCCACATTCTATACATCAATGTTTTCAAGGACTTGACCATCCACTTAATCATATGTATTTATTTTATTAAAAAAAATCTTTTAGTCATACCTTATGTTGCCTCATTCTTAGTTGTACTCACATAAAGTAAGATTCCATAAAATGAATTGTTATAGTAATAAAGCTTTGTCCATTTTTTATGTATAACTGACAAGGACCTGACTTTGATCCAATTTGAATCCTATATTTATGTTCATATCCTTTCTCTAAATACCACGCTCTGAATGACTGAATTTCAGGACAGCAGACTAAATAGCTAAAAAATGAAGAAATCAGTCAATTGCTTGGTCTGTATAATGGCAAGCAGAGTTGGTGTAGATGATGGATGATTTTCTCAATGATAGCTAAATACTCGTTCTGCTCTACTGCAGTTTAGGATTTAACTTTCATTTGGCTCCATTGTTGTTCTTAAACACATCATATACTGATAATCAGCATTAAGAACCAGGTGTCCTTTCTAGACCTCTCAATATGATAAAGTACAAAACTCTGTTAGTAAACATTTTTAGGTGCATCTTGGAACACTGCTTCTGGAACAGGTGTATGTATCCTGGTCACTTTGTTCCTGAAATGTGTATTGCGCCTTGTGAAAATATACTTAAATGAATTAATTCATGAGAAATAAATTATTGAAACATTTGTTTCAGCACACTTTGCATGTGTAGTATACCACAACTAGAACAACAGCTCATCTGACAACAATAAAGATCTACAACAATAAAGACTATAGGGTTTTTGTTGCTGTTAATAATTTGTCTAATGGTAACAAGGTAAGCCAAGGTTTCTTGGGTATGGGATCCAAAAGTATTGCTGTTTAGTTTTCATTTGGGAGAGTGTTGGAAGTTGGTAGAAAATAAGATTTGATTCCACATTGGAGGGAATCCTGAGCTGTGTTTTGATTTGGATGCTTTGGTGTAAAGGATATGAATTTGGGGGTTCAATGTACAATTGGCTAATTACAAGACTATTGCTCTCTGAAGATTAGCAGAAAAAAAATCAAGATGTCTGAAACAGGTAATGTAATTAGTGTTGATTTGAATTTGCCATCCCAGAGGAGAAATATTACAGGTTTTATTTGTTTGTTTGTTTTAGCAATAAGTAAAAATGTGATAATGTTTTAGTAATAAAATTCATACAGCTATCTAGAGGCAAGATTCTAGTTTAAAGCATTTCACATTGAAAAAAAGATTTTGTTCACTGCAAAGTAGAAGTGACATAGAGCTATCTCCTATTATAACATTGCTCTGATGGACCTAGGAACAGGTGGAAGTTAGTTTGTCAACTGAGACATTTTGTGGTTTCCTTTCGCATGGTAACATAGACTATCACTATTATAGTATTGGAAATGCTATTAGTGATCATAAGGAAAGCTGCTAATAAGGTTGAGAAAAGGGAAGGGGGTACAGGGCTCTGTCTGCTAATCTCATTTCCCCTGTTTTGTCTGAGAGGTCTCTGTAACCGCATCTCATTCAGTCTCACCCATCCAGCGAACATTTAGACTTTCTTTCACTTCTGGTTGTATACATTCTTTTTCCTCAGTGTTTTAACTCTTCATCCTCTGTTATTTGGCACATTGTTGTGTAGTTCTTTAAAATACATTAAAAAATATTTGTTAACAGAATTATTTTTAATATTATAGTACATAGTTAATAAAACTATCATAATGGAAATTTAAGGAGAAATGTTTTGATTAGATGTCCTTAAAGGAGGGAAATAATGTTGAGTATTATGGTTGTTAAGTGGGATAAATATATGTGCTTATGGACAAGAACTGGAAGGAAATAAGAAATAAATTGTTCACTATTAGGATGGGATATTGTGCAATTAACACTTTTGAAAAAAGAAACTTTCCAAACGATATGTTTTCAGATCTCAAAAATGAAAAAAATACATGAACTAATTTTGTGTCAAAAATATATCTCAACTGCCTCTTTAAATTTAGAATAAATTTAATAGTTATTTTTAGAGAAAATGAAAAAGTTTTATACCACTGTTAGGAACTAATTTAGGCAAACACGACTTTTATCAGATGGAAATTTAATGTTACTTTTATCTTGGTATGGATATTTTAGAGGCAATTATGTGTTCATAATTCTAGCCCATGTGATTTGGCAAATTTTAGGAGTCTAATGTTATACTTAGTAATCTAATGGCTATACCACCCCTCTCTGGGAAAAAAAAAAAAAATTGAAGTGCATCTACTTGTATTTGAAGAATTACACTTAGCTTACTTTATAATGCCATGTGGGCTAAATCATTTAAAACAAAATTTTTTTTTCATATTTGAATCTGAGCAGTTCAGTAGCAAGGAGATTTGGTAAAGTCTAGGTAATGCTTATAATTTAAAACGAAAACATATTAATTTCTGAAGTGGCACAATGTTTAGTCATCACTCTTGGTATTTACCATGTCTTTTTTTTTTTTTTTTTTGCCTTGTTTTAATTTCTGCTTGGCTCTAAATCCTAAAACAGACAAATAAAAATCTTTAAATGTGACCATATAGTTGGGAGTAGTATATAATAAGATATTAAATTTTATATGATGATCCAAATATTTTCTTGGGAGGTAGAAGATGGAGTCAGGCTGTCCTTGAAGTGTCAAAAATGTCTTCATGGAATTGGTTTTATTTGAGCAAGATCATGAAAAATAGTTTATCTCTGGGATTAACCGAAGGGAAGAGAGAAGCACTTTCTTTCAGTTTCTCTTTATTTCTACTTCAAAAAAGTGTAGATAATTTGTGACAAAAGCACACATATAAATAAATTGCATAAAGGAATACATATACTATAGAGAAAAGTTACAGAAACTTAGGCCATGAGCATGTATTGGAATTGAATGTAAATATATATATTTCAATTTCCTAGGAGAAAGGTAAAAAGGATAATGAATTGAATTTCATAATTGTTCCATATTAATCAGTAAAAAAATACACAGCTCTTTCTCAGTATACTCTAGCAAAATTTATCATATGGCTTGTTTTTATTTGGAGCAATGAACAATATTGAGACCATGTGATAGTTTTGATGTCATTAGAAGATGCAGATATATTCTCAGTATATGATTACTTACATTAACCCTCTGTAAAAGCCAAGGACATAATAATAAATGCCCACAGTTTCTATAGTGTCATTTCAAAAGACCTAACCAAGTGCAATTCAAGGAAGATATTTGGTGATTTCACTTATAATAGGATAGAGCTAAAAACTAATTGAGAGCAATGGACAGTTAACTTGGTCCATAGATTTATTTTCTCAAATATCTTATATCAACTGGGTTTTAATAATGGCTGGATGGTAATCAATTTTAGATTGAGTGCTAAAATGAGCTACTGGAGTTGAGATATTGTTTATCCTTTGGAATAAAGAAACTTAAAACAGATAATGTCCCAGGGCAAAGTAGACTATTTGTTCACTATTTTTATTCTACCTGCTTCCTCCAAAATGATTTCAGGTGGTTTGCAATAAAAGCAATTATTTAGTTATGCCAACAACTTAGAAATAACCTGAAAGTAAGCATGTCAATTAATGTAGGTGTTAATTAAAAGAAGTTCGTTTTTTAAAAAATGTGTTTTTGGTACAGTCACGTAAAGTCATTCATTAATTTATTCATTCATTCAATATAAACTGAGCAATATTATGTATCAGGCATTCTACTAGTTATTAAGGATAATGTGAAAAACATGATAGGCATGATCCCTGCCATCCAGTAGATTACTAGCCATTAGGGAAGATAGAAATTAAACTAATAATTATACAAATGATATCTTTTACATGGATAATGATTTAATGCAAAGTCAACTTTCTTTATAATTACCTGGATGATAAGTACTAGAGAAATGACAAGTGCTAATCTATTCTAGACACTCAGAAAAGGTTTCTCAAAGGAAGTGATATTCAAGTTTCAATTTCTTATATTCTACTGAGAAAGCCCTTGGCAAGATTCCCAAGGACCTCCAGTTTGTTAATTCCACTGTCCGCTTCTCTGTTCTTATCTTACTTGATCTCTCCATAGCATAGGAGACCGTTAACTAGTCCCGTCTTAGCATGCTTGTTTCTTGGCTTCATCCCGGGATTACTTCCTATCTCACTGTCAGCTCCTTCTCAGCCTCCTTCCCTGGCTCCTCCTCTCTTACCCTGATCTCTAAATGTTGAAATGCCACTAAGCAGAATTTTTGGCTCCCTGCCTTTTCCTCTCTTCAGTGTCTCCCTAGGGGACTTCATGCATGGCTCTAAATCTCTAAATACCATCTCTTTGTAAGTAACTTCAAAACTTATCTTCAGGAGTGACTATTCCTCAAAACTTAAGACTTATATACTTCTTTTTTTAAAAAAAGATTTTATTATTTATTTGAGAGAGAGAGAGTGTGTGCACACGTGAGATGGAGGAGGCGGACAGAGGGAAAAGCAGACCCCCCACTGAGCAGGGAGCCTGATGTGAGGCTCAATCCCAGGACCCTGAGATCATGACCTGAGCCAAAGGCAGACACTTAACCTGCTGAGCCACCCATGTGCCCCCAGATTTGTATACTTCTGCCTATCAACATCTCCATGGGGATATCTAATGACTATTTCAACTTTAATGGCTAAAACATGTTGATTTTCACAAGTGTGTATTTCATTATCTTTCACATCTAGGTTATTTTAATAACTGCAACAATAGCAATAATAATAGTAGCCACACTCACTGAGGGTTTGTTATATTCCAAAAGCTATTTTAAGCAGTTTATATTAATTGCATTATTAAATTTCTGCAATAACCCTATGAGGTAGGGTTGTTATTTTCCCAGTTTCGTAAGTGCAGAAACACATGAGTAGAGAGGTTAAGTATCTAATTTGCAGTCATACAGGTCAAATGGCATGAGATGGTGGAGCCAGGCATCTAACCAGGCAGTCTTCTTCTCAGCACAACACTGTACTGACAGCACAGCCCTGCCATCCGTCCGGATGATCAAGTAAAAACTCTGTAGATTTTCCCTGATTTCTCTCTCCCCTATGCTCAACAACCAGTTCAGCTTCTCTTACTGAATTGTTCCAACATATATCCTGGACCTGCCTCCTTCTTTCCATTTCCCCCTTTACCGTTTAGCTGAGTCTCCTTGAACCTCTTTTGTTATCTTCCTCTTTTATTTTTGCTCCATACCTATAATCCATTCTTCATACAGCAAAATCAGATTATCTTTTTGCAATATAAATTATACCAGCTCACTTTTCTGCTCACCACCCTCCAGTGGCTTTCCACGATTCACTTAGAAAAAAATTCAGACTCCTTCCCTGACCTGTCTAACAAAACCTTGCATAAATCTGTATTATGTATCTATATCTCTTCGTGTATGTTCCTCTTGTACCTGTATCTTAGTTCATCTCAAAATGCTCTTCCGCTCAGTTCCAGCCATCTTTTGTTCTTTATACACACCAAACTCATCCTCATTTTAGATATTTTATATTTGCTGTTCCCTCTGCCTGTCCCAGAGCTGTATGGGACTAGTTCCTGTTCTTCTGATCTTGGTTTGAACGTCTTTTCTCAGAGCGACCATCCATGTTCAACCAATCTAACAAGAGCCACCATGTCACAAGTCATGTACTTTTTAAAATTCTTTGTATTACATTGATCATACCTGATTATTTCCTATTTATATTTGGATTGTTTGATTTATTATTATCTGCCTCTCCAAGGCCTAAAATAGTCCCTGACACTGGATTTTCTCAGAAAATATTTGTTGAATGAATTTAATGTGAATCCGAAGAGTCAATAGGTATTAATCCAATGTGGTCATTGAGTGGAGGGTGAGGCTGAGTTTCAAGCAGAGAAGAGAATCTGGGTAAAAGCCAGAGGAAAAGAGAAATTTGGTGTGTTAAAGGGGCTGAGCAAGCCCAGTTGGAATGCTTGGACTAAGGGGTAGGCGATGTCAGTTCAGGTTGAAAACTGGCCGCAGGCCATGCAGAATCTCGTTAAAGATGTAGGACTTCTAAGAACAATGAGAAACCATGATAGGACATTGAGCAGATAAGTGATATGATTAGATCTGCATTTCAAAAAGTGTGTTGAGCAGGCCTAGACCTTGATCAAAGTTGACAATCTGCTATGGATACAAAAAAACATGGCTTGTGCCTCATTAAAGTGAGATGCTTGGTAAAGTCAGTGAATAAGGCAGATATTTTGCTCACAGAAGATTGAGGGACCAGCTGAGCCTTGGCTGACTAAGGTGAGTATGGGAATCTGTCTTTTTTTTTTTTTTTTTTAAGGTTTTATTTATTTATTTGACAGAGAGAGACAGTGAGAGACGAAACACAAGCAGGGCGAGTGGAAGAGGGAGAAGCAGGCTTCCCGCTGAGTAGGAAGCCCGATGCAGGGGCTCCATCCCAGGACCCTGGGGTCACGACCTGAGCCGAAGGCAGACGCTTAACAACTGAACCACCCAGGCGCCCCAGGGGAATCTGTCTTTTATACAAAAAGCAACATAGAGATTTTGCCAATAATGGAATGAATGATAATAGAATGAATCAAACCAGCGTTTTGCATTTTTACCACAGCTGCTCATTTAAATGACTTATTTTGCTTCTAATTATCTTACATCTTTTAATAATGGAATGAATCAAACCGGTATTATGGAGAGCTCTTTTGAACTCCTGTTTTGAAGGAGCGTGAATCAATATGATCTGTATTATTCCAGAGACTAGCCAATATAAGAGACCCCAATAAATTACTGTATTATGTCTCCTTATTTGTCTTTCCATGTTATTAATATGGCCTTATTTAAGCTCTTAGTTGTCCTAAAATGGAGTTTTGTCTTGTTTTTTATAAGTTCTGGGAGGAAGTTGGGAGTATGTGGCTTATGATTTTCCTGAAGCATTAAGATCAGTCATTTGGAATAAGACCTCAGGAACATAGAATAAAAATTTCCTTCATTCCTAGCCAAGGTGTTCTTCTGGATCCAGAATTGGACAACTATTTTCCAGCACTCAAAATTCAGCAACTAACAAACCATAAACAAAAAGATATTTAGTTTTCTTTTCAGAGCAAAAGTCATCATCTTAACTCAGTCTTTCATTTATTCATTCATTAATTCACAGGCATTTGAAAAGTGCCCACTATAGGTTCCCAGTAGTTTGGGGAGGGGGGCTGGTCTGTGTTAACAGTGTAAAAAACAAAACAAAACAAAAATCAGACTCAATCCTTCCTCTCTGGATTCCACAGTACATAAGGAATGTTGACATTAAACAAATCAACAAATTTTGATAAGTTGTGTTTCCAAAAATATCAGGGTGTTAAGAGAACTATTTGTGGAGGTGAAATGTAGAATGAGTCCTTCAGGAAACGTTTCTTTGTACCTCTCAAGCTAGCATAGTTGTGATTTTTGTTTTTTGTTTCTTTCCCCATGCATTTACAAAGTTAAATATTAAAAAACAGATAAAATATTTGAAATAATTTTTAAAAATGCATGATTAGAGGCCAAATAAGCCATTTAAACAAGCAGCTGTGGTAAAAATGCAAAAATCCAAACAAACAAACAGACCACCCACAAACAACCAGGCACAATTCTCTACTTGAATTTAATTAGCAAAACTGGTTTGTAAAATACACATGCACGGGGAAAGGATCCCAGAGAAGTGACTAGCCCTTCACTATTGGATCTATCGCATGAGAATATAACTATAGGACTTTCCAGAGACAACTGAAGGTTTTTGCCCTCACCTGCCCTTTGTTGCGTAGAAGAGCCATGCAATGTAGTAAGTTAGTAGCATGACTGATTTTTTTTGATGGAGATACAAGTATCTTCTTCACCCAGTGTCAGGTTTTTTTCCAGTGTGATCCAAACCAAGCGAGGGTTTGCGTTTTGCTTTTTAGTTTAGTTTGCTTTCAAATGATCCTTTCCTCCCTCTGGTGATTCCTCAATAAGAAACCTAAGCCGTACCCCACCCCCCACCTTCCCTTGACCTAGTGTCATGATCCTTGACATTCCATCCACTTTCACTACTTTGCCTTAAAAAATACACTGCAATTTCATCTACCGTGACACCTTGTAACATCTTTCTCTTTCTAAAGTTCTTCCTTAAATAATTTACTCCCATAAACGTTTGGATATTGTTCTTTTTCCTTGTCTTTCTATTTTTAATTGTCACAGTTCCATTTTTTTAAAAAATACCTTATATTTGTCTCCTTTTACCTATTCCTGTTGCTACTAACTATTCACCTTGGTTACCAGGTTTTCAGGCTGACCCCTGAGCCTCCAGACCCAAACTTACACAGATTACCTTAAAAATATCTTTAAAACATAACAGAACACCAGCTTTCTTTAGTTTTTCTCTGCTCTGTATCTCTAAATATTTCTCACCAACTCTGGGACCCATTCCAGATTCTCCTGCCATTTTAGGTCTGCTGAAGTATGTTGCTTCTCTTCTTAGCAAACTCTATCTTCTATTAGTTTCTGGAAAGTCCCTTACAATCAAGCTAGGCTAGCTTCCTCACTGCCTACCAGGATCATTTCCAACTGCTTATTTGCCAAATATACCCATCTTGCCCAATCTACATAGCCCAGCTATCACCCTACCTTCTACAAAATTACTGCAAGCCGGATTGATCCATCTCTTCCGTCTACCTCCATAGCTTAGGCAGCCTACCCTTCACTTTGGCATGCTTAAAACCAACTCCACTTGTTATTTTGTGTGTATTAACTGCTTAATATTGTAGATGCCTTGCCACCCAAACTAGAAAATAAATACAAATTCTGGTTTTCCAGTTTCCTCAAGACTGGCAAAGTGCTCTGCATACCTGATTCAAAAGTCATTAATAAGCATGCAAATTAATTCACTTTGTCCTATTCTTAGCATATGCATGTGCTAGGACAGAGAATAGGTAGAAAGAGTGACCAATAGTGGAGAATGTGGGTAGTAAAGGGTACTAACCATGTGCATGCCAGGCCTCATGTCTAGTTCCACATAAATGAGGTAAGGTCTTGTTGATGGTAGCAATACTTTGCCCGCAACTGCAGTAGCACAAAAAGCCCTCGATCCTCTGGAGAAATGCCTTGGGTACTGGAACCATAATGCATGACAACAGTAATTTATTTTAAACTGAGTAGCAATTTCTGAATTTATCATACCTTAATGATTTGCATTATTCTGTTTCCTGTGTAGCATATGATGAGTGAAAAGGTTGGTGCTCATAAGCATTAGATAAACACGAAAATAGTGATGAAAGACAACTCTTTGAATTAAAATATATACAATATTAAAGAAAGGATTACTATTGATTTTATGTATGGAGTGGGCTGTTAAATCTGTTTTTAAACTCAGTTGAAGGTTGTTCTTTTGTAAAGTCAAGGGAAAAGCAATTTTGTAGTTTCTTTAGTTTTGCCTTTTGATACTTCACCTGTTTTGAATTTAATTACAGGTGTTCAATTATTGCCACAAACAGAGATTAGGGTGAGAAATCTTATACTGGCTATTGATTACTCACATACCCACCCATTTTATCTAACAGAACAATTAGGACTATAGATTTAATTTTTTTTCTTAGAAAAATTTTCCAAATACAAGACAAGTTGTATTTCTCAACTGATTTATGTATCGATAAAGTCACCATTTAGAAACTTCTCTGAAGAGTTGAGGCATATTCCTGAGAAGAGACATATCCAAGAGAAATACTAATTTCCATCCTGGTATTTGCTAGCTTCTTGCATTTGAGCTTTGCAAAGCAGTACCTTTTCTAGAAGACTCAGTTCTCTTAAGAGACTATGTAACATACTCAAACAAAAGTAAGTTATTAAAAAAAGATTTGTGTTAATATCATTATAATTTGCAGCATTTTTTTCTGGCAGAAAAGATTATGTAATGATTTTTTGTCATTTAATTATGGCTAGAGTTAAGTTTTTGACTTCAAATGAAAAAAAGCTTTAAGAAATACGCATTATTCCCTTTTAACATAAATAAAATGATTGCTTAACTAGATAGTGTTTTCCCTTTAAAGTCAATAAGAAATATGTTTTTCAGAGTATATTTTTGACCCTTCTGTTTTAAAGCCAATCTGTAATATTTACCAAAGTAGACAGTTTATAGTCTACAGTTCATATTTGGGTTTATTTTCTAGAAGATGTTTAAAGGGACCACATCAGGCATGTGTAACTTTTCCCTAGTCCCAGGCTATTCTGCATTCAAATGAGTACTATCCACATGTTTTCTTAATAACATTTTATCATAATTTATATAATTGTGCTATTTAGAAAGGTAATTACATATTTAATAAACTTACATATTTTTACCCTTCCATTTTCTAGAAAGTATTTGTGACAAGTTATGAGAGTATATACAATAAAATTACAGTCAGATATAAACAATGAATCAAGTCTAGAGAAAAGAGAAGACCTGGAAAAGACAAAAAACCTAATCTCAAAACATTTCTAGAGTTGATGATTTGTGCTCTGATTTGGAAACTCTACCAAGAATTAGTTATTTATTTCTTATTATCAGAAGGGATGTAAAACATGACAATTCTTCAGAGAAATCAAAGTTACTCTAAGCACTAATTTTTTCAAAAGAAATTTCTCATGTGGGATTTCATGTTAGGGGATAATTATAAAAATAGAATTCTATGATGAAATGCTTAAAAGTAAGCAGCCAAAATCCAGTTGTTTAAGCTTAGTTATGCATCCATACTAAGGTGTGCTCTATTTATCTGCAATCACCTACCTTATGGGTTACCTCTTCTCTGTTTGTTGCTGGAGTCCAGTAAGAGGGGTCTTTCAGATACAGAGCAGCTGGGGGCAGGGGAGATTGAAAATAAGATGGATGTAGAAAGATCCTGTAGAAAGATCATGTGGAAAGATGGATTTTCATGCTATGTAGGCATTCTACTGGTAAATTTTCTAACTAGATATTTGTTTTGTATGAGAAAACTACCAATTATTTTACTTTGTTAACCCATTAGTATGCGAAGACTGAATCAGTGGGTTTTCTTAAAGAAGAGCTTTTCTGTGGCTGGCCCAGATCATCTGCTATTTTTAAGAGGAGAGGATAAGTTACTAGTTTTCTTTTTGAAAATGGAATCATATGATCAAGAACCCAAATTTGTTGTTTTCTATTATTCTCTTAAAAAGATCAACTTGCTATATTCTTCTTCTTTTCTCATTCCTGTCCTTTGCTTTTGGTCCAGTTTTTACATAGAAGCAAAAAATCTATTTTTCTGAAATAGAATTAAAATTGGGTAATTGCAATGTAGTATCATGGGAGTCGACTCTATATGTCACTAGTTGCAGTAAGTTCACTAAATCCCAATAAAAAATATCTTCACCTAATGTTAAATTTGTGTGTATATGTATACCTTTTATAGGTTAAAAAATTGATCTATTATTCTAGTCTTGAATCTTACAAAACTTATAAACCTAATCTTTATTCCCTTTAGAAACCTCCCTATTCACTACTTCGCTTCTGGACCAGATGTCCAATAGAAATATAATGCAGTCATACTTGTAATTTTATTTATTTATTTATTTTTATTTATTTATTTTTAAAGATTTTATTTATTTATTTGAGAGAGAATGAGAGCGAGCACATGAGAGGGGGGAGGGTCAGAGGAAGAAGCAGACTCCCTGCCGAGCAGGGAGCCCGATGCGGGACTCGATCCCGGGACTCCAGGATCATGACCTGAGCCGAAGGCAGTCGCTTAACCAACTGAGCCACCCAGGCGCCCATACATGTAATTTTAAATTTTATAGTGGCCACATTAAAGAAAAGTAAAAAGAAAGACAAAATTAATTTAAAAAAATATTTTATTTAGCCTAATATTCCATTCAACAAAAATATCATCAATTTTAGATGGAATCAACATAAATTATTAATGGAACATTATGCATTTTTCACTCATTAGAATACTTTCATACTTATAGAACATCTCAATTCAGATGCTACATTTCCAACAGAATAAAGAGGTCCTGCAAAAATAATACAGTTGCGTCAGAAAACAGTGCTTGACACTGCTTCACTTTTAAAACTTTAAATCAACTAAAATTAAATAAAATAAAAAGTACAGGTCTTCCATAACACAGGTCACATTTCAAGTACTCAATAGTCTAATGTGGAGAGCGGCTACTTACTGGACAGTGCAGCTCCAGACTATCGTTACTTTACTTTTTTGATTCTATTCACCTGTTCGGTGAATTTTTGAAGCAAGAACCCTCAATTCATGAATATATCTCTAAATTATACTCCATATACCATGGTATTAATGGATTATATATTATAAAAATACACAGAAGATGGAAATTTTGGAGACGAAACAGCACTTTAAAGTAATGGTTATCTTATTCATCTTTTTAATTTTTTTTTGTTGTTGAAGTATAGTTGACACATAATGTTACATTAGTTTTGGGTGCTTATTCATCTTTTTAAACACATCTTTTAAATTTAAAGCTATATGCTTAAACAGGCCTTATTATTTTTAAGATATTAGTTTTACATTTTGTTATCCAGAGATTTGGAAGACCGTTTCTAAGATCATTTAATATTTCATTTTAATGACTGTTAGAGCTAAAAAAGGATGATTTACAAAGATACCAAAGTACACATTTAAGGAGAAGTTCAATGTTATCATAACATATTTTAAACCATATAATAGTCTTCTTGACAGTTCTGAAGACTGAATTCTTGTCAGATAGGATTAAATTGTCATGGTTTCCACATTGGAATTTAGTTGGCTTTGAACTCATTCTTAACACATACACACACAAAAAGTTTCAGCTTTGTCCTTTTTGTGACTTATTGGTGCCCGTAACATCTTCAATCTGTGATTTATTTGCAGGAATCTTTTAAAGCCACTGGCTCCCTGTGACTGTTAGTGTTATTAAAATTGGATAACATAAATGATGCATCCACCTAAGCTGGCTCATGTAATCTGCAACATGCCTTACAACAATGAAATTAACACCTCAATAAGTCTAGGTATTATTTGTCATCATATCATTGACTGTAGTCCCCAGGCTGTACATTACATCCCCGTGACTTATTTATTTGATAAATGGAAGTTTGTATTTCTTGATCTCCTTCACCCATTTCATTTTCCCCAGTCTTTCTCCGCAATGGTAATCATCCGTTTGCTCTCTGTATCTATGAATGTGGGTTTTATTTTGTTTTGTTGGCTTGTTTTGTTTTTAGATTCCACATATAAGTGAAATCACACAGTATTTGTCTTTCTCTGTCTGACTTATATCACTTAGCATAATACCCCTAAGATTAATCCATGTTGTGGAAAATGGCGAGATTTCATTCCTTTTTATGGCTGAGTAGTATTCCATTACATATATGTAAGAATTCTTTACTCATTCACCTATCAATGGATACTTCGGTTGCTTCCATACCTTGGCTTTGAAAATACAGGTGTATTTGCAGTAAACACAGGTGTGCATATATCTTTTTGAATTAGTGTTTTTATTTTCTTTGGATAAATATCCAGGAGTATTGCTGGATCATATGTTAATTCTATTTTTAATTTTTTGAGGAACCTCCATACTGTTTTCCATAGTAGCTGCACCAGTTTACATTCCCACCAACAGTGAATGAGGGCTCCCTTTTCTACATGTTCTCAACAGCAGTTAACATTTTTCTTTTTGACAATGACCATCCATTGGTGTAAGGTGATACCCCATTACGGTTTTGATTTTCGTTTCCCTGGAGATTAGTGATGTTGTGCAGCTTTTCATGTGTCTGTTGGACATTTGTATGCCTTCTTTGGAAGAATGTCTGTTTAGACCCTCTGCCCATTTTGTAATCAGATTCTTTGGGGTTTTTTGTTATTGAGTTGTAGGAGTTCTTTATATATTTTAGATATTAACCCCTTATTGGATATATGATTTGCAAATATCTTCTCCCGTTCAATAGGTTGCCTTTTCATTTTGTTGATGGTTTCCTTGGCCATCCAGAAGCTTTTTAGTTTGATGTAGTTCCATTTGTTTATTTTTGCATTCGTTGCCCTTAACTTTGGAGTTAGATCCAAAAAACAGCTCTAAGACCAATGTCAAGGAGCTTACTGCCTATGTTTTCTTCTAGGAGTTTTATGGTTTCAGGTCTTAAATTTAGGTCTTTAATCCATTTTGAGATTTTTATGTAAGGTATAAGATAGTGGTTCATTTTCATTCTTTTGCAGGTAGCTGTTCAGTTTTCCCAAAACCATTTATTGGAAGACAGCTATGTTTACTACTACACCACCAATACACAACTAACATCATTTATTTAAGAGATTGTCCTTTTCCCATGGTATATTTTTGGTTCCATTTTCACAAATTCCTTGACCATATATGCATGGGTTTATTTTTGGGTTCTCTATTATGTTCCATTGATCTATGTGTCTCTTTTTATGCTCGAATATACTATTTTGATTACTATAACTTTGTAGTATAGTTTTAAATCCAGGAACACGGTACCTCTTATTTTGTTCTTTCTTAAGATTGCTTTCAATGTTCCCTGTCTTTTGTGATTCCATACAAGTTTTAGAATTATTTGTTCTACTTTTGTGAAAGATGCCATTGGAATTTTGATAGAGATTGCAAGGAATCTGTAGATTGTTTTGGGTAGAATAGGTCTTTTAACAATATTAATTCTTCTAATCCATAAGCATGAAATATCTTTTCATTTATTTGTGTTTTCTTTCATTTCTTTCATCAATATCTTTATATTTTTCAGTGTACATGCTTTTAACCTACTTGGTTAAATTTATTCCTAGGTATTTTATTCTTTTTGATGCAATTGTAAATGGAATTGTTTTTTGGATTTCTCTTTCTGATATTTCATTGTTAGTGTATAGAAATACAATAGTTTTTTATATTAATTAATTGATTTTGTATCCTGCAACTTTACTGAATTCATTTATTAGTTTTAATAGTTTTTTGGTGGAGTCTTTAGGGTTTTCTATGTATAATATCATGCAATCTGCAAATAGTGACAGTTATACTTCTTCTTTTCCAATTTGTATGACTTTTGTTTCTTTTTCTTGCCTAAGCGCTGTGACTAGGACTTCCAATAATATTGAATATGGGGCATTCCTGTCTTGTTTCTGATCTTAGAAGAAAAGCTTTTAGCTTTTTACTTTTGAATATGATATTAGCTGTGGATTTGTTATATATGACTTTTATCATATTGAAGTACATTCTCTATCCACTTTGTTGAGAGTTTTATCATAAATGGATGTTTAATTTTATTAAATGCTTTTTCTACATCTATTGAAATGATCATATGATTTTATCTTTAATTTTGTTAATGTGGTGTGTGTGTTAATTGATTTACAAATGCTAAAACCTTTCATGCATCCCTGGACTAATCTTGCATCCCTGGAATGTTCCTTTTCATGTATTGTTGAATTTGGTTTGCTAAAATTTTGCTGAGGATTTTTGCTTCTTTGATCATCAGGAATATTGGCCTGTAATTTTCTTTTCTGTGTTGTGCACTCATCTGGTTTTGGTATCAGGGTAATGCTGGCCTCATAAAATAAGTTTGGGAGCATTCCCTTTTCTGCAATTTTTTGGGAAGAATTTGAGAAGGACAAGTATTAAATCTTCTTTGAATGTTTAGTAGAATTTACCAGTGAAGCTCTCTGGTCCTGGACTTTGGTTTGTTGGAAAGTTTTTGATTCCTGATTCAATTTCCTTATTAGTAATTGGTCTATTCAGATTTTTACTTCTTCCTGATTCAGTCTTGGAACACTGTATATTTCCATAAATTTATCCATTTCTTCTAGGTTGTCCGGTTTGTTGTTGTATATTTGCTCATAGCAGTCTTTTATAATCCTTTGTATTTCTTGGTATCAGTTGTAACTTCTCCTCTTTTATTTCTGATTTTATATATTTGAGCTCTCTCTTTTTTTCTTAGTGAGTCAAACTAAAGGTTTGTCAATTTGTTTATTTTTTCAAAGAGCCAGTTCTTAGTTTCATTGATCTTTTCTATTGTCCTTTTAGTCTCATTTAATTTCTTTCTACTCTGATCTTATTATTTCCTTCTAGTAATTTTGGGCTTCATTTGTTCTGCTTTTTTTAGTTCCTTTAGGTGTAAAGTTAGATTGTTTGCGATTTTCTTGCTCTTTGAGTTAGGCCTATATTGCTAGGTACTTCCCTCTTAGAACTGCTTTTGGCTGCATCCCATAGATTTTGGTACATCTTTTTTGTTTTCATTTGTCTTTACTTATTTTAAATTCACCCTTTGATTTTTTCAGTGACCCAGTAGTTGTTGGGTAGCATGTTACTTAATTTCTACATATTTGTGAGTTTTCCAGTTTTTTCCTTTCATTTGATTTCTAATTTCATACCTTTGTGTTCAGAAAAGATGCTTGATATGACTTCAGTCTTCTTGAATTTATTGAGACTTGTTTTGTGGCCTAACATGTAATCTATCCTGGAGAATGTTCCATGTACACTTGAGAAGAATTTGTATTTTGCTGCTTTTGAATGGAATGTTCTGTATGTATCTATTAAGTCCATCTAATCTAATTTGTCATTTAAGGTCAATGTTTTCTTACTGATTTTCTGTCTTGATGATCTACCCATTGATGTAAGTGGGATATTAAAGTCCCCTAGTATTATTGTACTACTATCAGTTTACAGCTTCTCTCTGTTTCTTTCTTCTCTTTTTCTCTTCCTTTGTGGTATGATGCCTTTCTTACTTTCTTTTGTGTATTTACTGTAAATGTTTGCTTTGCGGTTACTGTGAGGTTCACATATAACATCCCATGTATATAGCAATCTGTTTTAAGTGGATAGCAGCTTAAATTTGAACACATTTCAAAACTCTACATTTTTACTCCTCCCTCTCCCCACACACATTTTATATTTTTGGTGTCATATTTTGCCTCTTTTTATTTTATATATCCTTTAATTAATTATTACAGTTTTAATTTTGCTTATTTTGTCTTTTAACCTTCATACTAGCTTTATGAGTGACCTCTCCACCATTTTTACTGTATATTCACCTTCTCCACTGAACTTTTTATTTTTGTGTGTTTTCTTGTTGTTAATTCATACTATTTATTTTTAGCTTAAAGAAGTCCATTTAAACATTTTTTACACAACCAGTTGAGTGTTGATGAACTCCTTTAGCTTTGGCTTATCTGAAAAATTCTTTATCTCCTCTTCAATTTGAATAATTTGCAGAGTAGAGTATTTTTGGGTGGAAATGTTTCCTTTTAGAAGCTTGAATGTGGCATGCCGCTCGCTTCTGGTCTGCAAAGTTTCTGCTGAAAAATTTGGCAATAGCCTTAGGGACTTCCCTTGTATGCAACAATTTGTTTTTCTCTTGTTTTTAAGATTCTCTCTTTTTTTTAAGTTTTGACATTTTAATTATAATGTGTCTTGGTGTAAATCTCTTTGGGTACATTTTATTTGGAATGCTCTGGGCTTGAATGTCTGTTTCCTTCCCTGTATTAGGGAAGTTTTCAGCCATTATTTCTTTAAATAATTTTTCTGCCCTTTTCTCTCTCTTCTCCTTCTGGGATCCTTATAATGAGAATGTTATTCTGCTTGATGTTTTTCTATTGGTGTGTTAAGTCATCTTCAGTTTTTGTTTTTGGTTTTTTTTTAATTCTTTTTTTTCTTTTTACTGCTTTGGGTGAAGTCCAGTGTTTTGTTTTCCAGTTCACTGATTCATTCTTCTGTTTGATCCTGTCTGCTGTTGAACCCTTCTAGTGTATTTTTTATTGTAATTATTATGTTCTTTATTTCTGTGACTTTTTGTTTGGTACTTTAAAAAAAAATACATGTTCTCTTTGCTGAAATTCTCACTGTGTTCATCCATTCTTCTCCCAAGTTTGGTGAGCATGTTTATGACATTTGATTTCTTTATCAGGTTGATTACTTATCTTTATCATTAAGATCTTTTTCTGAGGTTTGGTCTTATGCTTTCATTTGGAACATATTTCTGTTTCTTCATTCTGCTTGACTCTAACTTTGTTTGTTTCTATGTATTAGGTGAAACAGCTACCTCTTTCCATCTTGATGTGTGGGAAACCTGAAGCCTGTCTGTCAGGCTGAAGCTTCAGGATAAGTAACCAGGCCTTTCTCACAGGAAGACTGGGGGCATATTTCAGTCTGCTATCTGTGTAGTAGCCTGGGTGTGTTGTCCTGCCAAGACTTTTTTCAAAATGTTATAGTCCCTTGGAGCTCAGGAATGTCAGCCCTCTTTGCCATCAGGGCCAGGTGAACACGGAGCATCCTGTGTGTGGTTTGTGCATATCTGTAGAGTTTAGCAGGGCATCTGGGAGCAGGGCATGCTCATCATCGCCAGAGGGCAACAGGAAAATGCCTTGGCTGCACATGCTCACAAGCTTCAACAGTGTTGCTGCAAGTGCTCTTTCTGTATGCATGTGCTCACCCCAATTTTGGGGTAGGAGAATGCCATGACCTTTTGTGCTCAACCACCCCAGCCCAGGAGCAGGGGATGACTGCAACTGCCCATGTTCTCCTGCTTCAGCAAGGCAGCAGGACAGGACAATGACTGCTTGCCTCCACCCTTCCTAGCAAGGCAGTAGGAAGTGCTTTGTCTAAGTACACCTGCCTGTACTAGCAGGGAAGGTGAAGAACACACAATTGGCATCCACCAGTGCCTCCATCTCTGGAGAGAGCCCCCGTTGTCTCCTGCTCATCCAGCAGATGCCCCCAAATCAACAAACGAATCTCCTTCAAATACAGTCTAGGGGCTTTTCAAAGTGGTGCTTTTGTTCTGGATCCCCAGCTGAGTCAGGCCATATGTGAGGTCTTTAAAAGGGGAATCAGTTTCCTATAGCACTTCAAGTCCATAGGATATGAACCCATTGGTTTTCTAAGTCAGACATTTTTGGAAGTTCATCTCTCCAGTAGAGATTCCAAGGGTTAGGATGCCTAATATGGGGCATCAACCCCTTGCTCCTATAGGAGAAGCTCCACTGGTGAGACTTCTCCCTCCTGTGGGCCCCAGTGCCAGCAATAGGGTTTTTTGCTGAGATTGTGTCTCTGCCTCTCATACCCTTCTCAGTGTGGTCCTTTAATCCTTTGTCGTGGAGAGTAGTTCATCTAGTTTTCAGATCTTTTTCAGAGGGAAATGATTCATATGTATCTGTAGATTTGGTGTGTCTGTGGGAGGAGGTGAGTTCAGGATCTTCTATGCCTCAATCTTGGAACCTCCTCAAACACCATGATATTCTTAAAGCAGATTCAAAACTTTATATGGGTTCCTTTCAGCTTTGTGAATATATAAAAACTCCATCCAACAATCTGGCAGTCTTAAAGTAGGCCCAAATAGCCATTTAGACCTCCTCAAACTGTGCCCAAGAGAAGAGCACAAAAAACTGTGCCAACTAAAGAACAAATGTAAGAGTGGAGGAATTAAGATCTCTATTTTAAAAATATTCCTCATTTTCATTCACTTCATAAGAATTCAAATTATGCTTTATTACATTTCAGACTATGATACTCTGCTGAAAGGGACTGAGAAAGCTTTTTAGCAAAAAAAAAACAAAACAGTTTTAAGGAATGCTTTAAAATGTTGATATTATGATTAATTTTATTTTGTTTAAACTAAATTCAAAGTCTGACACTTATGTTTAAATGCCATGATGATAATGAGTGATAGGAAAGATTTTTTTTTCATATTTTGTAATAGGAAAAAACGTAAAGATATGCCATTTTTTCTATTTCAACTTGATTGTGGGTTTTATATCATTTGTTCAGCCTTGCTATTTTTGTAGTGTCTAATATCAGTAAAATGTATTCTGTACTTAAAATTTTCTCTTTTATTCTATTTTTCCCCAAAATAAAGCCTTTTATTAGTCAAAAGTAATTGATGTTTACACCCTGTTCTCCAAAGTTCAGGAAATTCCCAGCCAAATTAGTTGGATGGTGATCTCTATTCAATGTGATTTTTATTTACATGGTACTTGATATGCTGTCTTCCGCTAATGAGAAATAGATCTGAGAGGATTGATCTAAAGAATGGTAAAATTGAAATCAACATACTCCTCATTTTGATCTTTTATATCAGATCCTAAAAGGCTTGAGGTGTCCCAGGTGAAAGATTAGTAATCTTCTACTATAATACATTCTCTCTAGGTAGCTAAGAGAGCCTGATCTTAATCAGT
Organism: Mirounga leonina; assembly: GCF_011800145.1. Lineage (NCBI taxonomy): Eukaryota > Metazoa > Chordata > Mammalia > Carnivora > Phocidae > Mirounga > Mirounga leonina. The sequence goes on from NW_023270268.1 coordinate 65,209,038, forward strand.
GATTTTGGCTTTTTAAATAGGTCTGTGGTAAAGCAAAATACAGTGCATTTGAGTTACAGCTGTGATGGAAATAGGCAGGATTACCCCACCTCACTTAAGATGGATGCTCATCTCCTAGTTTTCCTATATACTTGAACCCATGAGACATATTAATGCACAGAACTGATAAATTCATGCAATTTAAGTTAGAGTATAAATGTAGTATTTTTTTTTCAACAAAAAGCACCATATTATGTGTGTGTTATGAATAGAAGGATGTTTGTCTCTTAGAATAAGTTATATTCTGCTGCAGGAATAATAAATTCAAAATATTAGTGGTTTAATATGACAAAATTTCTTCTTGCTCACTAAAATTCTTCTGGAGATATAGACAACTCTATTGATCAGCTGTCCTCCGTGTGACATTTCTGTAATTCAGACTGCCTCAATCTTGATCTTGTGTGTTGGCCGTCTCAATACATGGCCTACTCATTTCCCAAAAAGGACGATCACAGAATTGCACACAGCATTTTCATTGCCTTAGCTCAAAGTAAATGATGGCATTGACCAGAGCAAGTGATATGGTTCCATCTAACTACAAGAGGACTGGTAAATATAGAGGAGCAATAAAATATGTTATGGGTCATTACTGTTTCTGCCCAGTGCCTTAGTCATTTAAGGCAACATTTGAACTTCATGTGTCTGATTTCTCAGAGATTTATTTTGAGGTTTCATATGAATATTTTGTAAAATCTAGTTTTCAGGGTTTTGAAAATAAGGGCTCTGGCAAAGGTATTAATAATGATTCATTCATTTGAAAAACAATTACTAAATAGTTAATTTATCCTAGGTAGACACTGGGGATAAAGAGGAGTAAGCCATAGCCTTTCTGCATTCAAGAAGCTTACTTATTTGTGAAAAGGATATGTACACTTATAAATTATACTGGTAAATACATTCTCGCATTTATTCAACAAGTATTTATTTATCACCTATTAGGTGTTGGGTCTTAAAATAGGGATCAGGACAAAGTTTCTGGTTTATAGTAACTATATTCTTTTTTTTTTAATAGTGACTATATTCTATACTGGGGTAGGAAGAGGTATATAGGGAATAAACACACCAAAAAATTTACATCCGAGAGTAATAAGTACTGTAAGGAAAATAAAACACTATGCTTCTCAGAGATGAAGCTAGAAAAACTGCTTTAGATTAAGTAATCAGAAAAAAATGCCCTAAAATGGGGCCATTCATGCTGAGACCTGAGGAACCAGCCATTCCAATATCCAGCAACACAGCATTCTAGGGGGAAGACCATGAAGGACCAAGTTTCTTAAGTTATCATTAGTTAGTCTGCAGAAGGCTGACCAGAGACATTGAGCATAATATATCAGGAATAAAGTGGTAGGGAATGAATTTGGAGATGGAGGCAAAATCCCGAGTTTGTAGGGACTGTAAGCTGAGGTAAGGATTCTACTGAGATAAAAATAAGCAAATTGGTCCTATTTTCTTAGAGCTGGGCAGGGCATCAGTTAGAAAAACTGTTTGGGAAAGAGGATGCCTGAGCAAGATTTTAAAGAATGGAATATGAGTCAGCTGGCCCAGAAGAGTTGAGGGTCAATACGTGCAAGGAACAATATACCAAACATTATTATTAGAACTGAAAATGAGAGGAATGGAATAGTAAAGATATATCTGACTGTGCTGAGAATTTGAAGGCATGGACAGCAAAAAGACAGCACCTTAAGACCCCCATCTTATCTTTCTGTGCCCCACAAAAACATAAAGCAAGCAAAATTGTACCATTTCCCACATTAATGTTTCACTTGCCTAAGGGAAAGAAAATTAAAGGATGTTTTATAATTTTCATAATCTCGAGTTTGCTAAAATTATTTATTTCATTTCTATGATTGGAGCTTCATTATATGTATATACAGTGGCATAATTTGAGTTGCTGTCATATCATGTAGTCACTTATTTAAACATTTATTAATTTTGACATTGCAGCTTTCTTTCTGCAGTGTGAATCTTGTCACATTTTTCAGGACTTAAACAGTTTTGTAGGCCCTTTAAAAGGTTATGAGATTTTTAAAAAAGGGGGATTGATGAGAGTATATGACCGGAAACAGAGGTCCTCCCTTCTATGTAACAAAGGCAGGTGATTCCCAAGCAGTAAAAGCTCTTCAACATTCACCCAGGTCACAGGATAGTCTTCCATGATAGATACTGTTAGATCCAGGGGACACAAGCAAATCAGAGGCAAAATTCTCTTCCCTGTTGTGCCTCCTATCCTAGTGAGAAAAGAAAAATAAAATAAACAAAATAAAATATAAATAAAATATAGAGTATGTTAGATACTGATAGGTGCTAAGGAGAAAAATACATCATAGAAAGTAGATGGGAAACTTGGAAAAAAAATAGCAAATTTTAATAGGGTAGCCAGAGAAGGCTTTCAATAAAGATCTGATGGAGAGACTACACCAGTAGACACCTGGGAGAAGAATGTTTTAGGAAGAGGAAAAAGCAAAAGCAGGATAGAAGAGCTGAGAGGGACTCAAGTGTTCAAGAAACAGCAGCTCAAACTGCAGATGAGTGGATAGGCCCTGGAGAGTAGGTGAGGGCAGATGAGGTAGAGCTATCTTCAGAAGGATTTGGCTTTTTTTTTTTTTTTTTTTCTGAGTAATATGGGATGGCATTGAAGAGTTTTGCACAGTAATGTCATGACCTGAATTACTTTTCAACTGTTATCTTTTGGCTTCTGTGTGGAGAATAGGTTGGAGGGGAACAAGAGTGTAAACAAGGAGAACAGGTGGGAGGCTACTGCAATAATCCAGGCAAAATATGGTAGTGGCTTGGACCAGAGTGGTAAGTGTAGAGGCTGTGAGAAATGGCGAGATTCTGCATGTTTTTAAAGCAGAGCTGACAAGAGTTGAGGGATGGATTAGAAGAGTCATGATGGCTCCAAGATTTTTTTAGCCTCTGCGAGAGGAACTTTTCATATTCTGAGAAGGAGAAAATGGCGTGAAGAACAATTTTGTGGTGGCAAGGCAGGAGCTCAGTTCTGGGTATCAAGTTTAAAATGCCTATTAGGTATCAAAGTGGAGGTTTCTACTTGGTTAGGCATACAAGTCTGGAGTTGAGAGGAGAGGTTTGGACTAGAGGGGGAAAAATTAGGAAAAGTATTAGGTTTCCATAATCGAAATAATTGTGACTTTCAGGGTTTGAATTTCTTGGTAAAGCTTAACTGTTCGTTTTCTCAAATCCTTTTCATTTAGATTTCCATTTATTCTTCTGCCCCCTTATATTCTAACAGTTAATATTCAGCCCTTTTTATTTAAAATTTGTCCTTGAACATAAATCATATATCTAATGGTTTTTAAAAACTACTGTGATGTTTTCTTCTTACATGTAGAAAATAGTTAATTCTTCCCAAGATGCCCTGCTGAGTGGTCATAATATTTTCCAGATGAGTTTTAGCAGGTTATAGAATTATTGGAGTTGATATCAAGTCTTTAGTTTCAATCAATTTATCAGTATGTTTCCATGTGTTTAAATTATGTTCACTTGGACTTATCTGAACATGTTAAAAAGATACCTTTTTAATATGGTAAGCTATGCATACAGCCTAATCTGTACTCATCAAGATTTATAATTCTCTAATTTCATAGGTTAGTTAATAGGATTCCCATTCAGCTCCCAGGCTGTCATAACTTATGACATTCAAGTGTATGTTTTGGTATGGTTTTAGCCAAGGGAAGTCATGTAGCTAGTGAAGCAGAGAGAGGAAGGAAGATTGCCATACTTGAATCTGTACCATCAAAATGACAAAATGGGTCTATAATGAACAATAGGTTAGTGCTTGATATGCCTACGGTATCAATTGCAATGCACAACAGGCAAGTTATTTATGAAATGAGCCTCTTGAAAATATATAGCTCTTATAATATGAATCTCATTTCTGTGTCCTTTCCAACAAAATAGATTGGCATTATCCATCTATTTAGAACACATGGTTGCTTTATTATTTTTTTAAATATGATGACATCGTATAGCTATAAAATATTGAAGAAATCTAATCCATGTAACAAATGGAACACAACTTTTTAAAAAAAATCTCTGTTGTGATATTTAGCTTTTTACAATTTAGGAAAAGATATAATTTTCTAGAACACAAAGCAATCTATGCTAGTGTTATTTGTATATTACTTGCATTATATACAGAAATAATGCTAATGATGAATTAACTGTCATATGTATGTATTGGCTACAAATGTTGGTAAATATAGCAAATACTCTAGGAGGACCATGTGAATAACTAGTCCATGTTTACCTTGTATTCCTGAGATCCTTATTTACTTTTGTATCTACATGAGGATTGAAATTTAGAACTTTCAAGGAGGCTGATGCAGAGTAACATCAATATAGAATATACTTGACCATGAGCCTTCTTTAGTAGGAATAGACAGATCATTTCAGATTTGATCTAGAGTTATAGTTCTCAACTTGGTCCATTCCAATATCCTCTTTAAAAGCCAAAGCTTGCAATCATCCTTAACTGTCCTAGAAAAAAAAAATCATGTTTAGTATTGTATTACCTACTTATATATACCTTTTTAAATATATATATATCAACCAAATTTTCTATATGTAAAATAAAGGAGATAAAAGGAAAGTAACTTTTAAAGAAATATGTGTTTCAAAGTGCAAGTTTTGCATCAGGATCATGCTGCAAGACAGAGTGAAGTATTCATATGTCTTCCCCTCTTTGTACAACCCCTGGAACATACAGCCACTAAGAACACACAACCAGAAAGGCAGGCTGACAGATACTGGTGTGTTGTACTGGTGTCTCAGACATCATGAGTGGCATTACCTTCGGGTGATGCCGTTTTCCAAAATAGAAAAAAAGTCTTGATAAAGTTTCAAATAAAACAAAGTATATTTGTACTCTGTACAAAGTGTCGTAACTGTTGTTTTCTTTGTCATGTGGAAAATAGGGCATTTTTCATTTTGCATGATAGTTCCATACAGTGCATGGTTGTCTAGCCCACTTTATATCAGTTAAAAATACACTTATAAATTTGTCAAATCTTTAATGACAACACTTGATCTAGAATTTGGGGGGACTTACTATAGCTGCTTGCTGCATGTCACAGCCATACATATTTGTTGTAATTCAACAGTAATACATACACAATCTGAACAGAAATACTTAGATTCCCCTTTTTCTTTGTTGTTTTTCTTATTTACTTTAGAATGGCCAACTCATCATTAATTATCAGTAGTCTTCATACAACTTGCTGTATGTTCTACTTTATTAAAAGAAAGTGATTTCTCCTGACCACTGATCACTAAAATTCTCATGTTTCTTCCAACTACATGTACCACATTCTATTAAAATTGGAAAACTTCCCTTACATTGCCTGTTCAATTTATTGTTTTCTTCCCCATATTTCACTACATCATTCCTCCTCAGTTCTTTACCACATAATATAGGATTATTATCTTCTGTTATATGCTACTCTTTAGTTATGCCAATTCTTCTATTTTTACCCCTGCAAAAAGAAATCCTTCAGTTTGAGATTAACGTTTGCTAGAAAAGTTTATATAAACATTAAAAACTAAAAGACATGTATGAAATACTTACTTCCTTTTAAAGAACAGAAAGATTATTCAAGATATAAAATACCACTGTTAGTCATCAAAACTAATATTTTTTTGAGCTATTAAATTTTGTTAATTAGGAAAGTATGAAGAGTTAACTTCTAAGCCACATTAAAAATATATTATTATAACTACTTTTTATTTTTAAAGTAATACATGTTTATAGTAAAAGTAAATAAATAAAGATTAGAAAAGAGTACTGAACATAAGTATTTCCTTTTACCCCAGACTCATAGTCTTTGACTTTAAAATTTTTTTATATAGTCAAATTTACATTTTTTTCCTTCATGGTTTCAATGTTCTATGTCTTACATCAAAAGCCAAGAGTATTTGGTCTTTTTTTAAAAGATTTATTTATTTATTTGAGACAGAGAGAGTGCGTGCATGTGCAACTAGGGGAGGGCAGAGGGAGAGAATCTCAAGATGATTCCCTGCTGAGTGTGAAGCCCAACATGGGGCTTGATCTCACGACCCCAAGATCATGACCTGTGCCAAAACCAAGAGTCCGATGCCCAACCAACTGAGCCACCCAGGCACCCCTATTTGGTCTTTATAAATCAGTCTAAAATTATCTTTTAAATAATATTTTTATAAGTAATTTTTAAAAAATTTTTATGGGCGCCTGGGTGGCTCAGTCGTTAAGCGTCTGCCTTCGGCTCAGGTCATGATCCCAGGGTCCTGGGATCCTACATCGGGCTCCCTGCTCAGCAGGAAGCCTGCTTCTCGCTCTCCCACTCTCCCTGCTGTGTTCCTGCTCTCGCTATCTCTCTCTGTCGAATAAATAAATAAAATCTTTAAAAAAAAAAATTTTATGGTTGGGGCGCCTGGGTGGCTCAGTCGTTAAGCGTCTGCCTTCAGCTCAGGTCATGATCCCAGGATCCTGGGATTGAGCCCTGCATCGGGCTCCCTGCTCAGCGGGAAGCCTGCTTCTCCCTCTCTCACTCCCCGTGCTTGTGTTCCTTCTCTTGCTGTGTCTCTGTCAAATAAATAAATAAAATCTTTAAAAAAAATTTTTTTGTGGTTTATTTTCCAATCAACATAACTGTTCTAGGATTTATTTTGGTATATAGGAAATAAGATTTGCTTTAGAATATGGAAAATAAAGATCAAGCTTTTCCCCTCAAAATCATGTTTTCCTCAAATGGTGGACCCAATGTCATTTTTGATTACTTTATCTATTTCCCTCTAATTTAAAATGTGAACTTTTCATATTCCAAACTTGTATTATATTCACACATACATTCATATTCTGGACTTTGTGTTCTATCTTTTAGATTAACTGTGTATCTATATGCCATAACAAAGTTATTTATTGTAGTTCTATTATATATTTTGATGTTAGGCATAGCTAGTCCCCCCTGTCCATTATTACTCTATTTTTTTTTAGAAAAATTCTGACCTTTTCCATGTAATATTTTTCTATGTGAATTTTTGAATCAGCTCATCTAGTTTTAAAATTTTCTATTTTTATTGGGATTGCATTAAATATTTACTTAAGAAAGAACACCTTTCGTGATGTTGAGTTATTCTACAGAAAACAGATGTAGTTTTCCATTTATTCAAGTAGAGCTTATTTGTTTAGTGACTTTTCGTATTTCCAAATGACCTAAACTTCTACATTCTGTAACAACGATTATTCCTCAGGGAACTTGTCTTTTCCAAACACCATGCTACAAGATTTATACATTTTATCTCATTTAATCCTTGCACCATGTATTTACTTAAGTGAGGAAATTGAACATCAGAGAAGTAACTTATATATGTTCACAGTTAAGTAGGAAGCAGTGCTGATTATCAAAGCCAGGTATACATGAATTCAAAGCTCATGGTCTCCCTTACTACACTAAACTCTGTCTCTATTTAATCCCTCTCACTTATCAAGGGGAAAAAAAAGGCAAAGTGTATCTGCAAACTGATCAGAGGATGTAACAAAGAAGAAATCTTGTGGAGTTCTCTTGAGAAAAAGTGCATCACTATGTTCTCCATTATACCAGAAGTAAATCAGAGTAAAGATCATTCATTGCTCTGTGGACAATTAATGTATGTAGGCTGCCGTATTCTGCCAGTGGAAGCCTATCTGAATTTTCTGATCACTAATAATCTCCCTTAATATACCACAGGAGGAAATATTTCTTACTAATAAGAAGAGTTTTCCCCTACTACATTTGTCTCTTTGTACTACTGTAATTTCTCTTGAAGTTGGTAGTGATTTTTCAGTTGATTCTGAGCATTATAAATATTCTACCAGAAAAAAGAAATTGTTATAAATGTTTTCTGCACTTTCATATATGGTTATTGTTTCATTATTGTATCATACAAGAAAACATATGAATTGATAGTACATAGACAAAAAGAATAGCTCCTTAATAAAAGATCTGTTTAATTTGTAGTTAATAGTTTTCCTTGCTAAAATTTTCCTGGAGTGGTAATTTAATTTTGCAACAGAATTTAAGTCCCAAATCTTTTCTTTAGGAACACATTTCATTGTCAATGATCTAAGTCAATGGATTATTCATTTTTGTAAAAATATAGCATATATTGAATAATACCTGTGTTATTGTATGTAATATATGACAAATAGAAAATAATATATTCAGTATTTTACACACACACACACACACACATTCTTTCATTTATGCCCTTATCTATCTCCAAGAATATGTAAAGTAACATTTGGATGCAATAGATACATAAAACTTGAAGTTTTCATTTTATTTTATTTTAAAGATTTTATTTATTTCTTTATTTTGAGAGAGAGGGTGTGTGTATGTGTGCAGGGGGAGGGGCTAAGGGAGAGGGAGAGAGAGAATCTCAAGCAGACTCCATACTGAGTGGCAGAGCCCAACACGGTGCTCAACCACACAACTTTGAGATCATGACCTGAGCTGAAATCAAGAGTTGGACGCTTAACCTACTGAGCCACCCAGGTGCCCCAAAACTTGAAGTTTTTAAATATTGAATTAAAACCATGAATAACAAGATTTTTTTTTCTGGGAGTGAAAGAAGTTGTCTCTTGTTGAATCTTGAATATGAGAAACTTAGAACAGGAGAAAAAATAGAACTCAATAGACTAAAGGAAGTTATAAGAACAACATATTTACTTATAACTTTGGCATTATGAATTATTTTCACAGTTCTTATCTCATTTGATCCTACAACATTTCAGTAAAGTTGGCAAGGTAAGTATTAATTCTATTTTGTATGTGAGGTGTCTGAGACTCAGTGACATTAGCAAGGATATTTCCACTAATAGTTATTGTGGTTCAAGTTCAAGCTGGAACTTGAAACCAGGTATCCTCACTCAGGATAAAAATGTAACTTCACAATAAAATAAATAAATCTTATAAGATTACAATAAACCCATAACACAGATTTATACCATCATGATTATAGGGGATATTAAGGACACTAGAATGTTTTGAAGTATAGCCCTAACTTTATTACAACTTTAGATCAAGTCTCAACCATTGTGACAATTCATTAATGACTTAAGTCTTATAACATTGTAAGACATGTTAGAACCTTAAAATGTTACTCATATTATGAAGTTAATTATCCTTTGGGATCAGTACCATATTACTATAACTGCTATTTGTATTATTGCTACAACTAATACTATAGTAGTAACAATTATTATTCCAATGGTAACAGTGATAATAATGGTCTATTGATTTATAGACCTTACTCTACATGCAAGGTGGAAGATTTTATAAGTTTACTTTTTTAAAAGATTTTATTTATATGTCAGAGAGAGAGAGAGCGTGCACAAGCAGGGGGAGTGTCAGGCAGAGGGAGAAGCAGGCTCCCCACTGAGCAGAGAGCCCAACATGGGGCTTGATCTCTGGACCCTGGGATCATGATCGGAGCTGAAGGCAGATACTTAACCGACTGAGCCACCCAGGCATCCCTATAAGTTTACTTTTTAAAGAAAAATGTGTAATGTCCTGACAATACATTCTCACCAATGGAAAAATATAAACTTGGGGAAAGAAATTATGGTTTTATGGAATTTTCTGTAGCAACTTCTTCCAGGAAATTTAAATTCAGTTGACCTTGTTAATTTTATACCTTAATGTAGTGTTATGATTTATGAAAGATCTTTCTAAACTTTTGAAATTTGACTTCCATCTCCTCCATTACTGAGAAAGAAAAGTTTTCCAATCCCTATCACTATCCCTGTACCATAATTTTTCCACATTTAGACTGTGGCATCAAAAGTTAGAACAGTATAACATTTCATATAACTTCAAGTTAAAATGAGCATTTCTCATTTGGATTTTTTCTAAGGCTGTCAACAAAATTATAATGCTCACATGGGGGGGGATCCTGAATATGTAATTACTTGCTAGATTGATCTAAAGGCCCTATATGGATCTACTGGGTAACATGATATTTATATCTGAAAAACACCATAATGTGTATTATGAAAATCATCTAAAATATATTTACATAATACATGTTAACATCTTCTTTGGAAATTTTGACTCCTTTTTACATATTTACACAGTGGAACAAATAATTTAAAAGTTGTGTGTTGAGGAAACAATTTTCTTCTTTTTCCCCAAACTATAAATGAAAGTGGTAAGAAATAGGAAATTAAGAGTGTTCCATTTCATTTTTAACTCACCTTCTTGCTGGCTCATACTATAACCAGGTTATTTTTTGAAGACAAAAGGAGATTTTTCAAGTTCTTAATGTGTATAAAATTAAGTAAAACCATACATATACTTTAGAGTAACATTTCTACTAATTTTTAAAAGTTTCCTATATTTAAATGTACTCATCATAGAAATTATAGAACAAAGGAAAATCTGCCTCAGGACAGTAAACAAGTCTCCATTCTTTCTGAGGCAATCTAAATTACAAAAGAATGTCTATTATAAAAGTATCTGAAGACTCTGAAAAGCCTTTGTTCCATAATGATATTCATTAATGTACAATATGTTGAGCAAAAGGAATAGCTGTCCCCTGAGGTAGACTCTGGTTATCTGAGCTCAGCACAGAAAAACAAACTCAGTGACATGCTGAACATTCAAATTCAAATTGCACTGTATAAGAGGTTCTACATTTGTATCCATATATTGAAGTGCTAATTACTTCTTTCCACTGCAGAGCATTTTCCCAGCATACATTACTATACATTTAAGTCATTTTTTCTTTTTAACTGTGGCAAATCAGAAAAATATGAAAGAATAACTAGCCAAAATGTGTGTGTGTGTCTATGGTGAGTTTCCATGCAGAAGAGGGAGATGGGAAAGGAATGGAGAAAGCATGTGAAATTCAAGACAACAGGTATTCCTGATCTGAAATTTTTATATACTTTCAAAAGTCATTAAGTCAACTTACATCTTTAAGCAACTTTATTGAGGTATAATTGATATATTAGAAATTGGGTATATTTATTATATCGTTTGATGTGTTTGGACATATGCATGTAACCACAAAATCATCACCACAATCAAGTATCAGTAAAGATATCAATCAATCATATCCACTACCTCCAAAAGTTGTTTTGTGTCCCATTTTTATTGTTGTTGTTGTTTGTGGTAAGAACCCTTATTACGAGATCTACCACCTTAATCAAGTTTTAAATGCAATAGGCAGTATACTGTACCACAAATATCTAGAACTAAATCATCTTACATAACTGAAACTGTATACCAATTGAAAAACAACTCTCCATTCTCCTCCCTCCCCATCCCTAGTAACACCGTTCTAGTCTCAGCTTTTATGACTGACTGGTTTTTGTACCTCAAATAGGTGGAATCACACAGTATTTGTCCTTTTGTGATTGACATTTCACTTGGCATAATGTCCTCCAGGTTCGTCTATGTTGTCACAGAAGAATTTCCTTCTCTTTTAAGGATGGATAATATTTCATTATTTGTATATGCCCCATTTTCTTTACCCATTCATCTGTTGATGGACCCTAAGTTGGTTTTGGCTGAAACAAATTTTACTACTTTGACTTAGATTTGACAAAATAGGAAATAGTGCTATACAGGTAAATGATAGGGAGTGATGGCAAAATTGAGTCTAGACCCAGATTTTTTGATTCCCAAGTCAAGGCTTGTCCCTTTATACAGTGCCTGGTTAACCTGGGCATTTTGGTTAGTGTGAACATTTCAAATTACATACCACCTGATTAACTTGCTAGTGTGACTTTGTAAGAATAAAATTTTATTTTTATCCGTTTTAACATCAGATTTAGCCAAGTGTATGACCTTATAAAATAGGTATGACCCCCAAATTTTGGATAATTTACATTTATCATATTTTGTGTAATTTACATTTATCATATTTTGTTTGACCAACTGCAAATTCATGAAATACTTTATTTTGAAAGTTAACCTTTACACTGTATGTAGTGGTTTATTCAGTTACTGATTTAGGTTATCACATTAATCAAGTAAAAATTGCTTAGTAATTTTGTACCCTTGAACATTTAAGTTCTTGGTTTGTACAATAAATAACTTTTGCCAACCCTAGGCTTAAAGTCATTCTGCTAGAATGTATGTTTAATATGAACTGGGTATTTGTCTGCTTCATTCAGTACTGGATTCCCAGCCTTAAATTCCTGACTGTCTTACAAGAACCTTTCAAGAAATATTTGTTGAATGAATGAATCATTCACTGCTGCTTTTCTATGGAACTTGTGGTTTTTTTTTTAAAGTGGCTAATGATGTTGGTAGAGTTTCAGAATATTTCCAAGAACTTCTGAATTGCTTAGAGAGAGAAAAAAAAATTGGGGCTTATGATTGCTGAGGCAATGGATTCTATACTCATAGAGTGAAATTGTCTCTATGTTTGGAATCCTGAGAATGTGTGAATAAAAATATGATGTGCAAGCAGTCTAGTTTGACTGATGCTTCACATGAAAATTCTTACTTATATTGAACTATATTTTTTCTTCTGCATATATTCATCCAGTTCAAGATGTTAGAGTCTATGTGTTATTTTTTGTTTGGGAAACCATTTTTCTTAATTTCATATTATCAAGAATCAAATTTTGAAGAGAAAATTAAACACTCACACTATTCTTTCTTTAACCTCTTGAATCAGATGACTATCTTTTTTTTTTTTTTAACAGATTAGGATATAAACCAGTAAGTCATTTCACCTTTGGTTAATGTAAATAGAAAAAAAAATATATCCATCAACCTTTTCTTAATTCATAAACTTAAATCATATAAAACAATCATCATTGCCCTGTCCGTCCTTTTGTTACTTGTTTTTTTTTCTAGTTTCAAGTTAATTTAGAATGTTTACATGTATATAAAATTGTCATATTCTTAAACAATAAGTTTTCACCCAGTGATGATCTGGGTCAAGTCATCAGCACGATGAGACCCTGAAGACCCTCTGAGAAGCTTTAAAAACTAGTGTGCTCTTTTTTTCTTTTTTTTTTTCAGGAAGAACATTTAACATGGTATCTACCCTCTTAACAAATATTTTAGGCTGTGTGGATAATGTTTAAATCATCCAAACATTAGTGACAATCAGGGAGGAGAAAATTTAAATGGGCTGATAAAACCAGTGCATCACTTCAGGAAATGTGTTATTATGGCTGTAGCTAATAGCTGTTATTTTCCTTCCATTTAACTGAAAAGCAACTGAGGCACAGAAAAATAAAATTAACTTGAAATATTCATACTGCGAGCAAGTGGTGGATGAGGATATTTGAGCCCAGAGACATCCTGAGGCAGAAATTCTAGCCTGAATACTGTGTTGTTTTACAAATTAAAACCTGGTTAGGGTGTATCTTAATACTTAAGTTGACAGACAAATTAGTATTGGAAATCTAGTGACAGTTTTTGAAGCAAAAATACATGCCTGGACTGTTATTAAGAAAATAATGGTAGATAATAACTAGGTACATAATGGTGGGAGATGATGAAGAGAATACATGGTTCCTGCAAAGAAAGGTAGAAGGGTTACGCTAAGAAAATGAGCATGAAAAGGAGGGGGATTTGTCACTTGTGAAAGACATTACAGGACACCTCAAGAATAGATGGAGAAAGGAGGAGCCAAAGATGAAACTATTTTTTGATATACCCCACCCAATTTTTAATATTCTTACAACTTGACTTCAACTTAATTGTACAACCTCATTTCTTCCAGCAATTGTACAACCTCATTTATTCTCATAGATGTCACCCCATTCTAAGAATTACAACCATGCAATTTTATACTGTGAGCATAAAGCTACTAGGTTTGTAATTATTGTTCCCCACTTTTTTTTTTTTTGAGTGTCTACACAATTCTAAAATTCTGGGAAATATTTGAAAACTCTACCAAATTAGTTATATCTATATCTCCCAAATCAAATACCAATCAATTGTGATAATTTCAGAGTAGTCCATAAAACTGCTTGTTGTAATATTATAAGGGGACCATTATTTTCATTCCTTTTGAATGGGAGTATATTTTTCCATTAAGTCATCTTCGGAAATTTTGAATTTAGCACCTGAAATAGATGAAATTAGGATTGCCTTGGCATTTATCAACTATGTGGGACAGGATAAGGCTTGTTCTAGGGGAATGAGAGATTTGTTCAGTCATTAACATGTTTGTTGATTTAAGTTTATAATGAGATAGTGAGGTGGAGATGTTCAATGAGCAATAGTAAACACTGATCTGTAGTTCTGGAAAGAGCTGTAGGTTGAAGATATGCATGTGGATAGCATCCATAGAGAGCATAGCTGAAGTCTTGGGTGCAAGTGAAATTGCTGAAGGAGAAAGATTGGAAACAAAGTTTATCAAAAGTAGGAACTTTGGAAAACCGATAGAAGGAGTCACAACAAAGAAGATGGATCAGCATAAGTGGAGGAAACACAAAAGTGAAGGGACAGCCAGAGGTTGAAATACTATGAAAAGGAATGATTGGTTTCATTTTAAAAGTGGTTTCTTTTTTAGAAAAGCCATCTTTTTTAAAGTCCAAATTTTTAAATTCTCCACTTAAAGCTCCATCCAGTGTTGCCAAGTAAAGCCTCATTGAACAGAAAAGCCTTGTTCCCACTATGTCCAGTTCTGTGGCCTACTGGGGTACACTCTTGGCAGATAACAGATGACCCAGGGCTCAGTGATCTCAGATAAGGTAAACTGGCCCTGGTATTTCAGGGACATTTCTGAGGGGCACATTCACAAGTAATTTAGAGTGGGAGTTAAAAACAGATATAGGGATTACTTGGGGTGTCAGGGATCAAGGAAGATGGGAGGAGGACACAGTGGACCCAAGCCCAAGAATATTCATTAAGGTCCCACCAAACTTGCAAGTTTCTTGATTCTCTTGTTGCTACATTCAGGACTTTTACCTGGGGAGATGGGGAATCTGACTTCACTGTATACCATCCTCTCCCATTTCTACAAATGTTCTGAACCATAGAGCATCCTACTGGGGAGAGACTGATGATATTTTACTTTACTGAGGAGGAAATTGAGATATGGGAAGATTAAATCATTTGCTCAAGGGTAAAATGAGTTAAGTGTGCTCACAGTTCTATACCAATCTGACACTCCACTCTCCAGGTGTTAGTATCACTGAACTCACCAATATATTCCTCTCCCCTCTATGTGTTACTAAATTAAATGGAGACTTTTCTCTTAATAGCCATGTGTATAGTGGATAAACACAGTCCTTATGTCTAAATGAATCAGAAACCACTCTAGTAAATATCTCCCTGAAGTGTCAGTAATTTAAAATTTTTAAAGCCTTCTTTCAGTTACTATTTTTTTTTCTTTTCTACTGTTCTATATATACATAAGAAAGGAAAATGTTAAATTGCCCATGCTGCTTAATAATATTCCACAGTAGTTGCCTTAAAAATGTATTAAAGGTGCCTCTCTTACATGTCTTCTTTTATCTGATTAAATGTTTAGAGAACAACTGTTTGAAAAGATGAACTTGCAAAAGACAGTTAAATATGTTCTTGCTTAAAAAAATACTGCAATGAGAAGGTTGTTTAAAGATATCTTGGGATTGCATTCTGAGATGACAACTGATGAATAGCTTTGTTTTGCTCTTTTTTTTTTTTTTTTTGCCAGAAAGACTTCATACATTACTTAGATCTCGCAATGCATTTTTCTCACATCTTAAAGATGGTAGGGCTTTTATATTACTTACCAAATGCAAATTAAACACAAAGGGAAAACAGACATTATGCTCAGGTCCTCAATTCTTCAAATAAACATTTCCACAATGACTGCTACCAGCTATATTACAAATGTTGTCTTTAAAGAGAGTGGTTTATTCCAATGAGAAGTTTTTTAAGAGCTATATCATTATCTTATTTTAGGCATCCCCAAAAAGTATATTCATTATAAAACTGTATTATGAGTATGTAGAGAAAAAGGTAAAACTTTCTTATATTATGAAATTCATCCCACTTTCACCTTTTCTTACATTTTTCTAAAATTCATCCTTGGTTGCATGGGCACATTTTTAGAAATGACAAAAAGGTAATTATACCAATTATTTCCTTACAAATAATTTATTTTCCTTCAACCAAGGAGAATAACAGGAGAAAAACTTACATGCAGTGCTATTTACTTGTATAATTCAAACATTTAGTGAGTATTTGAAGCAGGTTAGGCAAATACAATGTCAAAGAGATAAATGACAGTCATTCAATAAACAAAAGTGTTCCGCTCACCATGAGCTCACAGTTTAATGAAGGAAGTTAGTAGCAAACACATATATTAGTTTCTCCAGTACTGAACATTTGCTCTTACCATCTATCTTGTTAATGGAAGAACATAATTTCCTGAGTCGTTATCACCCAGATTCAGATTATAGATTCTCCAGTTACTAGCTGGGAGACCTTGAACATGTTACTTAATCCTGCTTTCCTTTTCTGTAAAATAGTGATCATTGTTATATGTAATGTTGTTATGATAATTTAATAAACCGATGAGGCTAACAATCCTAGAAGAGTACTTGGCACACAATAAGCATGAAATCAATATTAGCTATTAATAACTTGAATCCTCATTCACATCTATGAGGTAAGCATCATAATCTCTGACAGAGAACTTTAGAGAGGTCAAATCACTCTCTGAAGGTTATATCCTAGAGAGGGGAGCATAATAAAGCCTTATGTCGGCTCAGCAGACTCCCAATTCCACTGGTCTTTATACTGGTTTTCAAAGGAATTTTAAGATTTTTTTTTTTTTTTGCGAGAGAGAGAATGAGAGACAGAGAGCATGAGAGGGAGGAGGGTCAGAGGGAGAAGCAGACCCCCCGCCGAGCAGGGAGCCCGATGCGGGACTCGATCCAGGGACTCCAGGATCATGACCCGAGCCGAAGGCAGTCGCTTAACCAACTGCGCCACCCAGGCGCCCTTTTTTTTTTAAGATTTTTTTTTTTTTATTTATTTGCGAGAGAGAGAATGAGCAAAGGAATTTTAATATTTAGAAATCTTCCAGTCATTTATCTCACAAGGCAGTAGTAATATAAAACTATATTGTTTTTTTTTTCCTACTGCAAATGTCATCTTTGTGAATGCTAAAATGTCTTATTTTGCCATTGCTTTTAACATTAAAAAAAAAACACAACAAAATGCCATTTTCCCCTGAACTGCTAAGAAAGAGAGAAGATTTAAAATAACCAATAAACCTTTTAGAATAGTGGCCTGTATTTATTGAAGTATAAACAATCATCTTCCAATCTGAAATACTTTGTTGATTTTCTTGGCTATTTTTTCTTTTATATTTAATAGATATTATATCTTAATGTGGATTGTTTTGCCTCCTATTGGATTTTAATGAGATGTGACTATTTTATTTTCTAGTTGTTATAAAATTTAAAAGGGTCTATTGATATTAAATTAATTATAATTACCTGTAATAGATTTCTTCTTAAACAAAACTCATAAAGAATTGAAAAGCCATTTTCTAGTCATAAGGTGCCTAGATGGCAGCGGGGAAGTGGAGAGTTGCATATGAGATGAGAAACTAGTTGAAGAGTCCATAACCTAAAATGCATCAGAGATGGTATATCTAATGATTTAAATACAGCTTATCATCAATTCTCCTTGAATTATGGGTGTTTTTTAAAAAAACTATTATAGAAGCTTTACAGTAACTGCCATAGAGTGAAGAGAGTTTGTTTTTTTTTTTTTTGGATTCAGAGAAGTGTTAAAGTTTTTTTCCTTCAACTTGATAGACACCGTTTTATTTGAATAACTTTATATGTGGTACCAGCTAGATATGCACTTAATTTTAATTCATATTGGTGAGTCACTTTTGTTAAGTCTCTACTCTACTGAAGTTTATAGACATTAAGGGATAAAATGTTTGAGAAACCCTGATTGCCTTCTCAAGAAACTCAAGGCTCTGCGTGACACTCAGTCATCTGAAGTATCATAAGACGAATTAGGCAAAGCAAGAGATTGCAGAGTGACGGTGGGTTCTTCATCTGAATGTGTTTTAACAACCTACAAACATAGGTAGGCATCACATGTTACTAGAAATTTGTTTGAAAATTCATGCCATTTTATGAATACCAACTCTGTGGTATGCAAAATGTGAAGTTCTTTTTAGGATTAGTAAAGTGTCATTTAGTGCCAGGAATGGCCAGCAATCCCTGTACCGACGGATGAAAGATGACTCCAAACTTGGCCCTGAAAGAGGGGAGAAGGCAAGGGGGTCAACGCTCAGAGACAGAGACCCTTTGCTCTTCTTTGCTCCCGCTTTTATTGGTCCTTCAGGATATCCTTATCACTGTTTCTCAAGCACGTGATGTGTGACAAGGGGTTTTACTGAAACTGAGAGGATTTATGGGAAAGATAAGATATGCTAATCTGTGTGTTCTACTAGGCTGTTTGGCCTAAGAAGGCTTCAGGAAGGCAACTCCCTGTGGCATTCCAACAGGCAGAGTGGTGGCGCAGGTGTCGGCATTCCAAAGGCCCACGCCCTTCTCCCAAACCCTCCCTCCCGGACCCCCCAGCGGCCTCTGTGTTACATTTTAGCAAGCCAGGTATTATGGCTGATTTCATGCTCTACATTAACCCCAACAATTTAGGTATGAGTTCCATGCTCTCTTAAAATCCTGCTTAAGCCATTGCTAGTTACGTGTCCTTAGTCAAGCACTATGGAACAGGGTGGGACCATGGGACAAAACTGTGATAGAGTGAAAAGGGCACTGATGTAGAAATTACCTTTGTTCTGGCTTTAGCCTCCAGGGATTTAGGTAACTCATTTCAACTACTTGAGGTTCTTTCTTCATATATAAAATTATGACAGTTAAACAAGATAACTTTTATGTTCCTCTACTGGGATAGAGTTCTCAGATCCTATGATGATGAAAAATCTCCATTTAATAGATGTGTTCTTTCAGAAGTGTGATTCATTGATACCACCAAGTGTATTCGAGTTCAAATGTAATAGAGTGAAATATATTTATCTGAGCTTAATCTTTTCTCTATATAAATGTATTTGCCTTAAATACATATATTACATATTCATGTAAGTGAAATACTTGCTGTAGAAAACTCAAATAATGCAGGAAAAAATATAATGAAGATTATAAAGATCCCTAAATTCCCTTTTATATTTTCTTGGGTCTCTTTCTAGATTCTCTTTTCTGTTCTATTTATCTTTTAAATTTAATTTTAAATTTAAATTTTAATACTGTGGTATTTTTATTTATCTTTATAATATGCTTTAATATCTGATGGGTCAAGACCACTTTACACATATCCATTATTTTCGTTCATCATTTTCCTAGCTATGTTATTTTTCTGACAGGTTTTAGAACATTTCATCAAATCCAACCTCCTAAAATTCAGAATAGGATTATCATTAATTCTGTAGTGAATGCAAACATTAAGTTAATGAAGATAAACAATTTTTAGAATGCCAAGTCATTCATCTCTAAGAATAAGGTCTCTCCTATTTTCAAGCATTTGATGTTTATTTCAATAGACATGTAAACCTAGGTTGTATAAATTTGCGATTATATTTATTCCTTGACTTTCAGGCTTTTGGTTACAGGCATACTTGAGACTTTTCTTAAATTATATGTTATGGATGGACATTGGGGAGAATATGTGCTATGGTGAGCGCTGTGAATTGTGTAAGACTGATGAATCACAGACCTGTACCTCTGAAACAAATAATACATTATATGTTAATAATGAAAAATAAATAAATAAATAAATTATATGTTACAAATGGTTACTTTTCTAAAGGGATTTATAACGAGCCATGTTAAAGAATAATCTTGTAATTTCTAATAACTTTTCTAATAACTTAAAATTTCCGTGTAAACAACAACAAATTTGAAAGTATTACTAATGTTACCCCTTTTCTTTCTCTACTTATGTTAACTGCATCAGGACCAGATCTAGATCTGTTTACTAACCATATTATGCACTTCACTAACAATGTCAGTTACCTGGAAGATGCTCAATGAAAATCTGTGAATGTACTGAAGATTTGTATCTCGGGGTACTACTTAGGATTTAAACAAGAGAGGGATCACCCTTATGTTGTGACTAATTTCAGGAACGCTTCAAGAGTTCTACCATTAAGGTAGACTCAGACTTTTGGTCAGCATAATAACTTAATCATGTCGAAATGTTAAAGAATCACTCATCCATTTCTTACGTGCGCCGTCATTAAAAATAAACTTAAAATTTTGTCAGACGCAATTTGATATCATTTAGCACTTTTTTTTCCTTTTTATCTGTTAATATGGTAAATTAGAGTATTCCCAGTTTATGTAGGGCCTAAAACTTCTACACTTTGATAGGCCCTGAAAGTGACTAGTTACTCAGAAAGGAACAGAACAGCTACAGTGGGAGGGTCCCTCAGGAGTAAAAGATACTGACTCTAGAGCTTCATCAAATTCCTAAGGAGTTGGGCGCCTGGGTGGCTCAGTTGGTTAAGTGACTGTGTTCAGCTCAGGTCATGATCCCGGGGTCCTGGGATCGAGCCCCACATCGGGCTCCTGGCTCAGTGGGGAGCCTGCTTCTCCCTCTGACCCTTCCCCCTCGCATGCTATTTCTCTCTCGCTCGCTCTCTAATAAATAAATAAATAAAATCTTTAAAAAAAATGTTCCTAAGGAGTCTGCATCTTGTGGTGAATTATAGAAAATTTCTAATACTTAACTAACCTTGTACTTTTGAGGCGAATCTTGTTGGTCATGACATACTCTCTGTGGGGTGACCCAATCAGGTGGAGGCAGGCCGCATGTGCAGTGAAAGAATTCACCCAGGGCAGAACAAAGGAGATCGAAGTTTATTGAATACACTGCAGGGGAGCTGGGGGCAAGACAGCAAAGGAGAGACTGCCGGGAGGCAGGGGTGGGGGGCTGTAGTTAAGGAGAGAAGGTAAGGAGGTATGGGAGTGTATGGAATTTTCCCTTTCCGGTACCTGTGTTCTGTTATCAGTAGCCCATTTGTCAGCTAGGGCTGACGGATATTTTGAAGGCTGGTGGTCACTGTGGGCCCTTTCACCTTACACAATCTTCCACTGCTCAAGCTTGTTGCGTAGAAACAGCCTCTACACTATTCATTAAATATCTTGTTTAATTCTAGTTATTATTAACATATTTATGGATTTTTCATCACTATTCGTGTAAAATTGTTCTATAGCATCATTTCTTTATAGGATACATTTGTGAGGTTGTGACGTTTTTAATTCAGTGACATGTTGATTTTGTAAAAACAAATAAGAAATTTCCTTTTCTTTCTCTGTATTTTCTGTATTCCAGTGGAGCTCAATGTTCTTGCTTAAACCTATAAAAGTCTTCCCTATTCTTGAAGTTATCAATAATAACCTGACTAGATCTATTAAGGGATTTCATAAATAAGAACAACATCATTTTACTTTGAAAAAGGTCATGTTTTTAATCTCATCGCACTGATGCAGATAAAGCATAAAGATGTTTCCAGTAGTCTCAAGTGAGTTTATTTGTGTCTATATTATTGCTATTTCAATATGATCATTGATCACAGATTTAGGAAAAACGCACCAGGTCCTCTACACATTTATACCTGTGTCTTCTTCACACTATTCTATTTTTAAGACAATACTGTAATCACATGCAACCCATCTTATTAGTCAATGACCTAGACTTTTCCCCAGAATTTAGGAATGGATTGTCGGCATGGTGGTCCCATCATAGCCAGGATAGCAACAAATGATACTTTTATAAGGTTGGCAGGTAGCAAATTATTCTGTAGAGTGGAGAAATATTTCTTTCTTTCATATACTTTTAATGCTCCCATTGCTGATGCTGATGGAGCTGAAAGAGAAAAATTAAGTATGAACATATAAAATAGTTTCAGCACATCTGAAAAGTCAGGAAACAGTCTGACATGATTTTTGGGCAGTGGTAACTACATTTTTTAAATAATAGCCTTAAAAACTTCCTCTTCCAAATCCAGTTGCCTTTTCAGAGGATGTACTTTTGTATTTAAAGTAATAGATCTGACATTAGATCCGATATGAAAATAAGTATAACAAATACACAATAGAGTGTCCAAAAAGTCTAAGATGAGGGAAATCGTGTTTTTGCATAGCAGCATGATGGTAGCTGAATTGCATAAATGGATGGAGTTAGACTGGCACACTTCTCATATGTATTTTATTAAGTGCATTTTTACTGTCTTTAACAGTGTACTGAATACGTTTTTTGACAAACTAATATAATCTTAAAAACTTGCATTATTTAAAAAGGTAGACTATATAAGCTTCATGGTTTCTGCAGATTTTTAGTGCCTTTAGAAATATCGTGATTTTATATGCAAACAATGAATCATGGAACACTACATCAAAAACTAATGATCTAATGTATGGTGATTAACATAACATAATAAAATAAAATAAAATAAAATAAAGAAATATCATGATTTTAAATATCAAAATAATCAATCCATTGGTGTGATAGGAACTCAGGGTCAGCAATAATAATGATATCTTTTGTTTTAATTTTAGTTAAAATTAATGAAATAATCATTTTACAAGTTAGTTATCAAAATGTGTGTATTTTTAAAAAGTATTTATAAAGATTTATTTATTTATTTATTTATTTATTTATTTATTTATTTATTTGAGAGAGAGAGAACACGAATGGGGGGAGGGGGAGAGGGCGAGGGAGTCGGAGAGGGAGAGAAGCAGACTCCCTGCTCAGCAGGGAGCCCTATGCAGGACTCAGTCTCAAAACTCTGAGATCATGACCTGAGCCGAAATCAAGAGTCTGATTCTTAACCAACTGAGCCCCCAGGCACCCGAAAATGTGTGTACTTTTGATGGTGAAGTATCTTGTTTTACATAATTAATATATAATAATATATGATTAATATAATATAATTAATATATTACATAATGGAATATATCATTATACCACAAATATTTTTACTCAATATGTAAAACACTATTTGTAAATGTTAATTATAAACACTCTGATCAAATATTTAAGAAATGTAAACAATAAGAAAAGGAGGTAAACTTTACCATTCAAATATCCAAATTCTCATTTTATCACTTTTATACTTTAGAATTTTATGTTAGGATTTTATTTTCATTTTTTTATTTAAATTCAATTAGTCAACATATAGTACATCATTAGTTTCAGATGTAGTGTTCAGTAATTCATCAGTGCTCATTGCATGAACACCCAGTGCTCATCACATCATGTGCTGTTAGGTTTTTTAAAGTAAAGTGTATCTTTAATATGTAAAAAAAAAAAAAAAGAAAAAAACTCCACTCATAATTCAAATATCCATTTTCTTTTGCAAAATACATCAGAATAGCTTTTAAAAATGATAACTACTTAGGAACTCATTTTAAGTAATCAAATTATATGTGTTACCTAAATCAAATGTCATATGACCAGTCTTCCATTTCAATATATAAAAAGCAAAACAGTGCAAGAATGCCAACTGTAAGCTTTATTTTTTGGCTTTTCCCAGGAAGATCATTTCCTATGAAGCATATATGAAAATAATGAAAATTGTAAAGAAAGAAGGGTGGGTTGTGTGAGTATGAATTTGTTCTAACTTTCCCTGTCTATGTAATAGTCACTCATATCATAACCAGAGCTAACTTTTCTTATCTACAAGATAATGAATAACTCACTTAACTCTTTTTTAAATCAATGTGTACATTCATTATTTTATTATCTCAGTGACAGCCAAAGAAGAATTTGCATAGTAAATTCAAAATTATTGACTAATTATAAAAAAAATGTGGAAGTTCAGGAGTAGATTACCATTGAAAGTGATATTCACTGGGGAAAAGATATGGAGAAATTGATACCTGATCTGGGGCTCAAAAAATAGATAGCCTTAAAATAGAGGGAGACACTGGCAAAGACATTATTACCATTTTGCCAAGATGAGGTTCAGCAAGATTAAGCTACCTTCCTAGTTATATCCAGTGGCTGTAAGAGTCAACAAGAACAACAACGAAGACAAAACAACCCTCAGATCCCCACCAGGCTATTTTTTAAATATATATATACCCTAACTACGGGATCGAAAAATCAGAACAAAAGAGGCTAAATATTTTGTTCAAAATCATGAAGAATTATTTTTGGTAGAGCAAAATGTATCACTACTTGCCTGTTATATATTAACACAATATACCACCTTTTTTACTATTTGAAGGAAGGAATAACAAGTTTGTCACTTTAGATGGTTTAACAAACAGTATTTGCCAAAATGTGGGTGAATTTTTTTAGGACCATTATTATTAATGGTTGATGATGGTGTGTGTAAGAGCAGTGATATTAGAAACTTACATTTTAAAATTTAGTCCTATCTGTATGTGATGCCAAGTTACTGACTAAAGCTGACCCTTCTGAAGGAAAATTACAATACAACTAATGTGAAAACATTTTCTGTGCTCGTTATTTTTCTCAGGATGTTTACATATTTGTCATTCAAGTGTGTAGGTCCAAATAAAATAAAAATATGTTAAAGTACTCATGAAAATATTTTAAATTTTTACAAATAACTGTACTCTATTGTGTTATAAATGTTCATTTTGGTAAATTAAGTAGAAGCCAACTAATAACAAAATATTCTTGATTTTTTTAAATTGAGAATATGTTCTTGGCAAAGGAGTTTTATGCACTAAGCCCTACATATTTCAAACATTAATTTTAGATGCCTCTATGGCAACATAATGTATTCTTGTAGTCTTCCAAGACGTGCCACATTTTGGAATCTTTCCTAAGAGTCACAAACCAAAAGACATGTCATAAGCAAAGTAAAGGATGACCACGGTTGTTTAGAGAATTGCCAACACTAGCACTTTTAATACACTTCTGTTGTTCAACATGCATAATTTGAATGTCAAGCAATACTATAACTATTTTTAACATGAAATTCTAAATAATTCTGAGTATTGCCAGTCGCCTCCAGTAGAAGCAAGGCAACATCTTAATTCAGCTCTGTAAATAAATATGCCAGATCTTTTCTAATCTGTGTGGTTAACAGTGGCCAGGCTGTAGATTGGGACCATACACGGCCACATCACTAGCATTTAAGAAACCACTTAACTTTAGGTTCCCCCATCACATTATTAAAAATAATAGCATGGTACTGTTCAGAATCTTTCCTCCCGCTGAATCTTCATTACCAGGTCTTATTTATCCACTAAGAGCGAAAAGTCAAGATGTTATATTTCTGTCTGTTACTCAGTTGTGTCCAGTATGGGGATCTTGAGGCTTTTCTCTTGGGGTACTTTGTCAAGTGTCTAGCCTCTTGCTTTAGTATGGATCGAAAACAAAAGCTGCTTTCTGAATGTTACAGAGACTTTGCCTCTAGGGAGTGTTGTTGCAACATGTTTGGGCTATTGCAGTAATAGTTATAGTAACATTACTAATAAGGAATTAGTAGCCTTTTGTAGCTCTTTTACTACCTATTATGTACTATATCCTGCACTTTGCTCAGGCCATCTCATTTAATCCTTGAAACTACCTGGGGCAGAGGTGGAATTATTCCTATTTTGCAACCCAGCATAATCATACTTTTCAAAAGGTTTAAAAACTTTGTTTTTAAAGTTGTATAGTCAAAATGGGAATATAAGGCAGATCTCTCTCAGGTAAAAACTATCTGACTATATACAGATCACAAACTCGATATTCAGTAACTGTGTTTGCCAGCAAGAATTCCCTTTGTAGCCAGGAGCTATTGTCCAGCAAAAGCAGAAGTGATATTATATAATGCAGGTATGACAGCTTGGTTCAAGCTGGGATTCAGAACCAGCTCTGCAAAAACTAAGAGGCTGATGATCCTTCCTGGAGTTTATTTGCATAAATCCATATGCATGGAGACTGTTCCAAGGAGAGTCTGAGAGTTGTTTTGTACCTGGAGGTCAAGGGAGTGATAGAAGACTAGAGTTTGAAGCAAATGGCACGAGATCCAGATATTACCCAAAAGCCAGAACTTGACAAATACAATTTCATGATAGGCTTTGTGAGACTCAGTGTAAGATGAACTTCGGCACCCATGTTCACAGGGAAGTACAAATTGCAGGGGGTGGAGTCACCATTCTTCTACAGAGAACCTGACAGGGCCTTGGCTCCTGGAACACAGGGGACTTGGGAATCTAGAAAAGGTTCTTTTGGCATTTTCCAAGGGCATTAGTTAAAAAAAAGAGCAGGAAGAAGAAGAAACGAGATTTGTCACACAGCTTATGTTCTTATTTAGGACTCCCTCTTGAGCACAAGAGGAATTTCATGTTAGAATTACTGGCAAACATTCTAGAAACATGTAAGAATAACTACCAAGGGCTTTGAAGTGGGCCTTTTTAAGGAAGGCCCTTCTTAAGGCCTGACTTAAGGAAGTCAAGCAGATGGAAACGGAGAGCCATGATAATTTGGACATGAATTTTATCGTTGGTGAAATTTGAACCCACTGACTGCCGATGCCTGGGATTTGGGTACTCCCACACTATTTGTGACCAAGATCCTAAAAGATGAGATGACTTGATGTCTGAACATCCCCTAGCTTCATGATTTATACAAAGTCTTCTTAACCTAAAACTCCCTCCCATGTCTGTCTTTGAGATTTTATCATTTATTTTTCAAAACCTAAGTCAACTTCCAATTTTCCTGACTGACCTGACTGATTTTCCAGCTCCCCCACTTTCCCATCCTATAGAGTGGATACAAAAGAAATACTTTTGGAATTGGCGATAACAATATTTAACAAGCTTTGAAAAGTGACCCACAAGTACAAAAAAAATATAGGAAATTGTATTGCCAACTTGAAAGGAGAAAAGAGATAAAATTCTTAAAGACTGGGCCTTTGAAATAGATTCTATTTATTGATTTATATTGGGTAACTTCAGGATGTTACTATTCTCTTATTTTACTATCAAAGAACTTCAAGGTCCCTTTATTCCCCATCCCAAGCACATTTTAAAAAACTAAATCAACAATGACCAAGAGCTAATAATAGAAAGAATATGAAAAAAATCCATTTAAATCTCAGTATTCTCTTGCATGCAAAAACAACATGTCTGTGGGAAAAAAAAAATTTTTTTTTACATCTTGCCATTTCAATGACCTCATTTTGCAATACTCTTTGTTACCATCTCCACATGCACAGTGAGCCTGGAAAGAGATTTTCAACCTCTTCTCTTCCATTTTGAATTCCCAGAGGACAATATTGTGCTGGATTTTAAAAGATGCATGAGTGAAGAAAAATGAGCTCTGTCAGATTTCTCTGCTTTGGACAGAGTCATGTATTTTCCCTATATCCATACACCAGACAAAACAGAAGGATAGAATGATTTGTCATTTCCTGTTCTGGAATGTTTAATTTCAGATACCTTCTTCAAGGTCTGGAAAAACAGTTACCTTCTGTTTTAAAATTACAATCTAGTAATCAAACCTATGTAGGGCCTTGGTAAAATGCTAAGATTTGATTTATTTCAGGGAGCACTGCCATTTGAATAGGTTTCCAATTTCTGAACTCTCTTATTTATCAGAGTGGTTGATTAAAATTGGTCATGATTTCTAATTCTAGTTATCCCACTGTAAACACGCAACTTTAGTATCAAAAGGAGTCAGTGTAGATGGTTCCCACAATGATTCCTAACTCACACATTATTTGATTTCATTCATTTGGAATGCCACTTTCAAACCTTTAAGTACTGAGCCCAGATGAAATTTTTATATGAGACTCCTTATTCATCATTAGGACTGAATTGCATGTATAGTTCATACAGGTAGCTCTGGATTTTTCATTACTACAGCATCCCTGCAAAATACTTATTCTAGGTCTAAAAATGATCTTCAAATCATTTATTCATGTCTTCACAACCTAGAAACCACACTAGTAATGTCAGTGGTTAATTGAAATCGTGGATCGTGTCTTAGTTTGAAAATGTCTGTACTGCTTTCATCTACAGTAAAGCCTTCTACGGTTTTGGATTGGAGAAAGTCATAGTATATATTAAGGCTGTTTTTCTTCTTATTAAAAGTATGTATATTTGATATTCTATATCAGTGTGGTTTAATTTTCTTTTGTTGTTGCTGTTGCTTTGCTTTGCACAGCAATGAAGTCTGAAATACTTCAGGGAAAGAATAAAAAGGAGAAAAAAGAAAGAAAAGGAAAGAAATCTTCTCAATTCAAGGGATTTGGTATTTTATCTAGTTTGAGTCTAAAATAACGAGGTATTCTGAGCATCTTCCTAATAATGAACACTGAAAACTATGTCAAACTCTCAAAGAGCTTACAGTCTAGGTCTACCCTAATAAAGTCACTGTCTTCCTGTTTGTATTCTAAGAAGTTTGCTTTTGGGCCTCCTTTATTTTTTTAGTCTTCCAAGCATACATAACTGTGACCTAGCAAAGTTGTTTTGGTTTGTTTGTTAGTTAATTTCTTTGTACCAATAGCCATTGGTACAGACCTCCTTCTGGGTAGGAGTCATGCAAAACATTGTAAAGGGCTCTTATTTTACTCTTTAGGAAACGATGCTGTCATGTGATGTGAATTAGGGAGGTAACAATAAAAGAGACACTTGATAATGTATTTTATTCCACTGATATAGTAAATAAAATCAGTTAATTAAAATAGCTTTTTACCCATTGAAAAATTGAAATTTCTTGGGGTGACTGGTGGCTCAGTCGGTTAAACAGCTGCCTTTGGCTCAGCTCATGATCCTGGGGTCCTGGGATGGAGCCCCACATCTGGCTCCCTGCTCAGCAGGGCGTCTGCTTCTCCCTCTCCCTCTGCTCGTCCCTTTCCCTCTGCTTCTGCTCCTCCCCATCCTGCTTGTACTCCTTCTCTCAAAAAAATAAGTAAATTTTTTTAAAACTTGAATTTTCTTCCCTAGTCTTCAGTTTTCTCATCTGTATATTTAGGGAATTGAACCAGATAATGTATAGATCTGGTCTCCTAATTTACATATTTGAAATTTTTGCTCAAGATGTCGTATGGAACAAATGCACTTTCATTTCATTCAGAATTTTAAAATTTTTGGCATAAAGTAGTTCGTGGTTTTCTCATGATATTTCCAACTCAATTGTACCAGTGGTTACTTTTACTCCTTTTTATTTTTAATCTTTAAAAATTTGTGCTGCTTCTTTATTTTCCTAATCAATTCTGCTAGAAATTTGCTTATTTTATAAATCTTTCAAAGAGTCAGCTTTTGGTGTAATTCTCACCATTTTGTTTCTTTGTTTTTCTTATCATTAGTTATATTTTATGCTTACTTTCTGTTTCTTTTTATTGTCTGGGGTTTATTTTGTTACATTTTATAATTTCTATTAGAGTCTTTAGTTCATTAGTTTTAGTTTCTCTTTCTTATTACATATTTACCATTACTAAATATTTTATTAATTATCTAACATTAACCTTTAGGTGTATCCCAAATATTTGTATAGGTAATATTTATTATTCAGTTCTAGATATTTAGAAATATCCACTATGATATCTTCTTTGATCCATGAATCATTTAGATGTGTTTTTTGAGTATCTAAGTTTCCGAGAATTTTTGGCTACTTTGAAATTTCCTATTTGATTAGTTTTTCTAATTGCAGTTTGTAGTCTATCAATTATTTTTCATTTATTCAAATTTCCTTTTGTGGTCCATTGTAGTTATAAAAAGATTACTTCATTCTCAAATCAAAAATATTTTCTAAAATTAATAAATCAAGGTATAGATACAAATATAATAGCAGGAGGAAAAGTGAGTGTCATTAGTACATTAGTTAAAATGCACTTAAAAGGGCAAGGAAACTGCCTTTGCAAGCAATGTGATCAGGTTGAGTCATTAAAAATTCCAAAAGGCAGGGATATTTGCACTCAACCTTCTGTTCTCTTATAAAGAGAGCTGCTCTCTAGGGAGATGAAATGTAAATAATTTTGATTAATTATAACCTTGTTTTTAAAGAAGGATCTTCCCTAATGCCTGCCTGCCTGTTCTGCTCTGTACTAAAATATTAAGGAGGGCTTACCATTGACATGACCTAAATGTACACATTCCTAAGTCAGAGGGCACATTCAAGGGACAGGCTTATGGGATAGAAGCTCATAAGACTGTCAAAGAAATCCATGTCAGTTGCCTATACTAGTCAAAATGAACATAAATGGACAGCCAAAGAGTAGACCTCTTCTTTGAGTGGGCAGAGTTTTGATAATATAGGTTTATATTTCCTTCTCTATAGTTCAATCATAGCATATGATTAATACATTAATGCAATTGATCAGTTTTTAGTTTTGTTTTTTTTAATTAGCCTAGTGTAAGGGCTAACTGAAAACTTCAGTATATCTCAAAATTTAAAACACATATTTTAAACCTTGACAATATAAAATAATAGTAATTATAAAGTAACATAAATTGGCTGATAAAAAAAGAATGAGAGTTTGAAAGAAAAGTATTTCCTCTTGTCTTTCATAATGTAAAGTCAATAGATATGTTATTTGGGCAAATCAAGAAAAATTAGCAAAAGTATAAAAATCTTAAAGTCCTTATGGCAACCCCTACAGATTAAAAAAATTATAATGATAAAGAAATAACAGATCTAGAGTTGAGAGATATAGAGGAGAGGAGAGATAGTGTTTAGTCTCCTACTAAATTCCTTATTTTTCATACTGATACGTTAATTGATATTGTTAGGAGTTGGTAAGTCAAGTAATTGGGGTATATGTATGTGTAAGTGGTATTTATACAACTATAGTAACTTAACTATACAACTGTAATAATTATAATATTTAACAAATAATAATAAAGATTAAAATGATTGCCAACAGAGCAATTGAAAATAGAAACTTTAGGGTAGTAGAGATGAGAGACTGGAGTGTGTGTGTGTGTGTGTGTGTGTGTGTGTTACTGAACTTTTAATTTTATACCCTTCCATGTGGTTGAAAATATTTAATCATGGGCGTGACTTATAATAATTTATTTAATATCCTATATTCAATAAAGGAAACACTTCCAGATAAATAATTAGCTACATCTGTGTGTGTTGATAAGGAAAGAGAAGTACAATATATTTATAAATAAAATAAACACATAATACATATAGTTATATGTATTATGTATTCTGAGCTTTTAAAAATGGTAAAGATGTATATGTTTGTATTAACCAGTGCATGGAAAATATCCAGAAAGGAACACATCGAACTAATAACAGTGACTCTTTGTGTTAGTGTTTTATTTTGTATCCATAGTATTGTTTATATAAATTGTTCACTACTATAATGCATTGATTATATAATAAAATTTTAATAGTAAAAATAATTGAGCTCTTAGATAACTTTGTTGGCAGGTTAGCCAACTTAACCTAATTACTCTGGGCCTCTAGTGTTCGGGTTCTCAGGTCTGTGGGTTCAGAAATTCTCTGTGCCTTGCTCACTGCTCTAACCCCAGCCCAAGCTAGTCCCTGAACGCATAATATAAACCCTTTCAATATTTCTGGCATGAATTAATAAATGTAAACAGAGAACTTAATATGATATGTGACATATAGTAGGTATGCAATAGATGAAAGCTCATTTTGTTAGTCTATATGAGCCAGTAAGAATTAATAGCTTTTAGTAATTAAAATTAAAAATCATTCAGATAGCAATGTGAGTGAAGCTTGATAAAAAACATTATTTTTTCTATTATTTTTTTATCTGTAGATTTTAGCTTATCTATTTGTACACATATTCCTTTTTTTAAATTAAAAAGCTATAAAAAAAGTTAACGCCAGATTGTTTCAGCTCAAGATTAAAAACTGAACATTCTCATTTGTGCCTTTATATTTTTCTCAATAGCATATACCCGTCTTTCTTTGTGGTTCATAGTTAATCCAGATTTCTCCAAAATGGATAATACATTTCCTAAAGCTTCTTCATTATCATCTTTCATATCAGCAAAGCAGCAGCAGCAAATCTTTGCTTACTTTTAGGTTTCAGAATTCTAATAAGCAGAGTAATGCTTCTTTTTTCTAAGCCCTATCTACAATGAAATCCTGTTGAGTACAAGAGTCTATAATGGCATTTACTTCCTCAATTAATTTCATTGTGAATGTGCTAGAACTTGTGTCAATGAAGTCATTCTGAATATCTTTAATAGACAATAAGCCTCAGTCATGACCAGAGTGAGGAAAGGGGAAAATATGCACATGGGCTAATTTGATGGCTATGGCTTCAGATGAGTTTCCATTTCCCTTCAGTGTTTGGACTCAAGCTGAAAGCAAAAGTAAAATTCGAGATGCTAGAGAGACCTCCCTGCTCTGACTTAGCTTTAAGCAAATCAGTTGCGTTACTGGAAGGACTGGCACTTCACAGAATGGTGCTGACCATGTTACTAAAACGTGGAAGATGAGGTCTAGAAGTCTTTGGGCAGAAGAGAATGCCATCAGCTGTCATTGGGCTTTCATTTTACATTAATGAAGGGAAAGTGATCGGTCTATTGCAACAGACATAGATAATTCTCCCTTCAAACCCAAAGTACAACCTGACATAGCTGCTTCTGATATTTGGATGGTGGTGGTGAGAGGAAAATTGGAAGAGTAATGATCTGTCTCAAATGGAAAAAATTATGATGAGAAAGGGAAAATTTAACCATGTGCTTTGGTATAAATAAAGTTGTCAATCCAATAATAAACCATTGAATGGCTTCTTTAAATGCAAGAATTTAGTATCATGTTCATGAAATGTGGTATTACACTCCTTAGTTTCACAAGCATTAAATATGACAGGAAAAATAACCTCTTGTCTCCATTTTAGAAATGAGGTATAAGTAAAATATTATAAATTTGTCCTAGTTCATGGATGTGACAGCTAATAGATGCAAATATTGGCAATTTGCTTAGTAGATTATCATTTACTGTCACTTTTTTAATTAGAATGTGATCTTCCATTGTCTTTAATCTATTTACATCATGGATGACAAATTTCTTTCCCTTAAGCAAAATCTTTATTTATCATAAGGCAATTTTACCAAAACAGTTATATGAAGGGGAAACCATTATAAGAATCATTTAACTTTTGAATTTTCAGATTACTTGGCATCTTGAAAAAAAAAATAAAAAAATATTTTATTTTTAATGAGAATGAGGGAATATGAATGTTTTGGAGAGGCAAGTGTGCAAAAATAAAATTATTTTTTCTGTTATCTTAAATATATAATTATTTTTGTAATCATGCCATGAAAAATTTGAGTAGACTTAGGCTTTGTTTATGTAAACAACTAAAACTGAGATGCAGGTGTAATTAAAATTTCTAGTCAGCTCTGAGGGCAGGAATTATCTCCATATTTTTAACAGTGGCACATAACAGCTCCTTAACCCATAAAAGGGCTATTAAAGTAAACACTTCTACTGGTAATGAGTTATTGGTAAAGGAACTTGGGAGTGTGAGGAGGAGAGAAAGGGGGAGAAAGGAGAGTCAGTCAGTCTGCATTGTCTTTTGGGGAAAAAAAGATTGTATGGTTTTGGCTGGATATGATTTGATATCTTTCTATCAGCTTCTGTTGCAAGTATAACAGAAAGCATATACAGATGATATTTAACTAATGAAACTTTGTTTAAATTATTTCTGGTTGGACTGTCAATTTAATGGTATAATTAGCTGGTACTAATTCCAGAGTAGGATTGTGAGTTCAGTATGGTATTCGTCAAAACTAAGTGCTACTCCACATTAAGTGACATCTTTAAGTTTATTTTATTTTATTTTTTAAAAGATTTTATTTATTCATTTGAGAGAGAGAGCACAAGCAGAGGGAGAGGCAGAGGGAAGAGGGAGAAGCAAACTCCCTGCTGAGCTGGGAGTCTGACATGGGGCTTGATCCCAGGACCTGGAGATCATGACCTGAGCCAAAGGCAGACATTTTACCATCTGAGCCACTCAGGTGCCCCCTTTAAGTTTATTTTAAATAAATAATAAAATAAATAAATATAACCTCAATTGTGTTAATTCTTCACTTTTATTCCTCATAATAAATATGAGGAATATAATAAATATGAGGAATATAATAAATATGAGGAATAAAAATGAAGAATTAACACATTGAGGTTACATTTATTTATTTTATCATTTATTTAAAATAAAGATGTCACTTAATATAGTCCAGTTTTTAAAAAAACTTCTCAATTTTGAACTTACCTTCCACTCTTTAACTCCCCAAGGTCCTAAAATCTAGGTGTATAATGTGATCAGGTATGTGTTATTGTTTCAGGGTCTTTAGGAGAGACACTTCCTCACCTCCAAATTGTTCCAGCCTCAACCATTGTGCTTAGTTCTTATTCATACATCATAACAGTCAACATCTATTGGACATATTATGTGCCAAGAACCATTCTAAGTGCTTTATGTATTTATTATTATTATTATTATTATTATTATTATTATTATTATTATTATTATTATTCCTGAATGCATCCCTATGAGAGAGGTACTGTTATATTTGCATACTTACAGATAAAAACCTGGGGTACAGAAAAGTGAAGAAACATGGTCAAGGTAGCCCACCTGGGAAGTGGAAAAGTAGAAAAGTTGGGGTTTAAATCCAGGTAGTTTGACTCTAGAAACATTGTCATGAATCTTAAACATGGAGCTTTGGTATTTTGAAACACAGATGCTTCTTGGAAGGATAACCCCAAATGTGGTACCTAGACATTATTTATGCATCCCCGTGAATGACATGAAAGAAGCTTTTGACGATCATACATTTCACACTGGAAGAGAGATCTGGCTTTTCTGGGGGGAAGATATATGACAAGGAACTAAATGTTAAAATCTTAGAAAGCAAATTCCTTACTTCACAATTTTGATTAGAAAAATGTGTAAGATCTCTTCTATGCTGTTAGCCCTGCAGGCCTGGAGTCTGAGAAGTAGGGTGTGGCCGGCTTCCTCTTCAGCTGACTGGTCTAACAGCATTAGGCCTGCACAGGTGAGAGAGCCCCCTAAAGGAACCGGACACCTATGACCACTTCTGCTATTTTCCCTTGGACCTGACATCTTTTTCTTCATCAGGGTAATTTTATAGTTTGGGAGGATGATTGCAAGTATATCTTTGTGGAATGCTCTGCAAGTAAATAATAAGGCAACTCATTACTTTGACAATTTCTTTTTCTCTTTTTCTTTCTTTCTTTTTCTTTTTTAAGTAGACTCCATGCCCAACGTGGGGCTTGAACTCGTGACCCTGAGATCAAAAGTCACATGCTCTACTGACTGAGCCAGCCACGAGCCCCAATTTCTGATGGTGGCGCAGGCAATTGAAAACAGTAATGACAGTAACTAGATAAATAGTGATTATTTTTCTACATTATATAACTAATATGAGCTAATGTATGTTGCTCAGTATATGAATGAATAAATGAGTGATGAGAGAGGGAAGGGAGCATAATGTTTTGTTGAGAAATTGGTCATATGTTTACTATCATCTATTATAAGTAAAACTATATTAGAAATTGAGTTTTCAGCAATTGTTTTATATAGAGTTGATTTTCTATTCTTAACTAAGTTTTAGTCAGCATCAAATTTGGAACCTCCACAACACCCAATTGATTTGTTGGTTTTAGGTGAAAAAGAATCTCATAGAGGGTAGAGTACCTGTGTTAACACATAGCCAGTGAAGAGACCCCTTTTCCAGTAAATCCATGTTTTCTGATTTAAGAATATCCACTAGGTTGGCAGTGGAGATTTATATAGTGGTGGTGTTAGTTATATAGCACCCATCTAGAGATAGCCATCCTCCTATGCTTAGACACCATAGGGCTTAGCTTATTCCAGAAAGATGTGTAAGATTTTTAAAACTTTATGGGGAAAGAGAGGTAAAAATGGAGAAGAGCTAACATTTAGAAGATTACACCATTTGTAATTATAAGTTTCAGACTGTAATCCTTGAATGTTTATAGATAGTTTAGGCACAATAGCGTCTTCCAACGGTACAGTTTGTCTGCACTATTAGGAAGATCTGAGCAGCACTTTAAGGTCTTTTTGTGATCAGTTAAGCTCTCTTAAAACTGAGTTTTACAGGAAGTGTCAAATAAAATTTAAAATGTAACCCTCTCCATACCAAAATCTACGGAGATGTTATCAGATTCCAAAATAGCAAGCAGTCATGTGTCTCTCCTAAATTTAGTTTCAACCTAGCAACAAATCTATTCCCTGTATTTAACCAGAAAGTAGAAGCATTCATGGCTGATAGCTTGAGTGGATACATCTAGTAAACAGGCTGTATTAGATGAAAATAAGTGCATTTTTCTGTACTTGCTAATCTAAAATTCTTTGCACAAGATTACTGACCCTGCCAATATGTGTCACTTCTAGGATGGTTCTGACTTTTGTTTATCTTTATAGGTAATTGATTTTTATGGTAATTTACTTTATGAATAATTCTTTTTCAAATATAAATATCATGGACCTACTTTCCAGAAATTAAATATATATATATATATATATATATATATATATATATATATATATATATCAGTTATTAAAGAAACATGCCATGTAGGTATATTTTTTTACCTCATGGTTTGTTAGTAAATTAAAATATTAGTTACTATTATCAGACAACTACTATTTATGAACATTGTGAACAAAGGTGGTTTATCATTATTATGTGATGGTGATTGGGAGGATACTTAAATTACTTTTTCAATTTTAATAATCTAGACACATTTGACTCTAGAAAAATCACCTGAAAAGGCAGAGTGATGGGGACATATGACAGGTTGAGAGGTTTCAGATTCTCTTACTAAGAATACATAAATGTGTGTGTATGTGTTTCAAAGTGAGGTGGGCCACTGAGTCATTTGTTTTGAACTGAGAGTTGCACTTGCTTTAACTGTACCAACTCTACCCCTAGAGAATGTTCTTATGTGGCTATTGCCATTAAAAAAAGTTACTTACTGTCCTAAAGTCTTGATCCTCACATGGACAGTAGTCCAGATCTTGGGGCATCTGGGTGGCTCAGTCGGTTGAGCATCCGACTCATGGTTTTGGCTCAGGCTGTGATCTCATGGGTCCTGGGATCAAGCCCAGTGTCAGGCCCTGTGCTCAGCAGGGAGTCTGCTTGGAGGTTCTTTTCCTCTGCCCCTCCCCCGGCAACCGCGCTCTCTTTCCCTCTCTCTCCTTCTCTCTCTCTCCCTGAATCTCTCTCTAGAGTGAATAAATAAGTCATTAAAAAAATAGTCCAGATCTTATACATATCATAGCTTTCTCATGTGCATTGGGAAACTGTAACTTTCTAATATTTCCCAATTACATTTGTAAATGCCATCCAATTCATATCTGTGGTTTCTTTCACATCAATAATTGGTAAATGGTTAGTAAAAATGCAACAGCTGGAGAGTCCTGAACTTCTCATCAGTTACAGAACTCTGTTGGTCTGATGACTGAGTGTAGGGAGAAGTAAATGAAGTGGGTGAGTCTGGGCAATGGAGAAGGTGACTGGAGAATTATGGGAGCTGGGTAACCAGGAGGTTAAGGGAAGATATTGAAGTCAGGAATATTTTAGTTGTTTATGTATATATGTTCAATCAACGACTCTATATCAATATTATTCAGAGGCCAAAAAATGCTGTTTTAGCTACCCAGAGATTCTGGTATATATGACATCATATAGAGTTTATTCAGATTGTTGTTTTCAAGTCATTAGAATACAGTAAATCACAGAGTAAAGTTACACCAACTACCATTCACTTATTAGTGAATAACAATGCACTTGGGCTTTGTGTTCTTTGTAGTTGTGGTTTCCACATATTTGAATGAGAGTAAAATGATTCCAGTTGTGGTGAAAGGAGAGATTCAACCAGATACCAGGCCAGGTCTGACTACTTAGAAGTTTTACATAAAGAAAGTCTAGAGCTGAGGCTGTCAGACTTCAGCAGGCATATCAAACATTGGTAAACATGTGGACTTACTGGGGTCCTATCCTCCCAAAAACCGATGCAGTGGTTCTGTGGGACACAACTCTTGCATTGTAACAAGCAGCTCAGGTGAGCTAAGGCAGGTGTTCCCCTGATCATATTTTGAGGTATTTAGTTCCTAGCTGGACTTAAACCCATAATATTTCTGTGAGGTGTTTGGAAAGTATGAAGAGAAAGAGGGAGAGAAAAAGTGGGAGAGAGAGTGAGAGACAGAGAGTGCGCAAAGAGAGAAATAAAAAGAAAAACCTTGGAAACACCCTCAGTTGAACGGAAAGGCAAACGTTCTTATTCTATTCTCAAAAAGCACAAGATACTGTCTTCTACACTTAAATGTCATTTTTCATATTTGTAACATATTTTTACTGACTGATATTTCAAACTTTTAAGGAACATAGCAATAGATCAGAAAAGTTAATTCCAACTGCCTAGGATATCACTTGGCCACACCATTATTGTTTTTTTTAAGTGCAGATAAATGGTGAATAGCATATGAATAGAATATGAACATTCTAGTTTAAATGGCAGCATTGTGCACTGCTATTGAAATTGCAACCAGATTTGGGAAGAAATAAAAGTAATTCCTTTCAATTAGTAATTGCTCATATATGATGAAAATGAGCTATTTTCTTAACATAGAAATGAATGTATGCCTTTAAAACTAGTTCTGCATATAAAAATACTACTAAAGAAAATCCATAAATTTAATAAAAATGATAAACAATCCTTAAGTTTGTGATATAATCATATTTAGGATTTCATATGTATGCTAACTAATGACCTATGGAAAATGTTGTTTGGTTTTATTCCCTGGACACTAGAAACCTATAATCTTTTATTATAAGGAGAAATGAAGGTTCGCTTTAAATCCATACCCAGAACTACACTTAAGAGGACACCTTATTTTCTATTTTAAATTAAATATATGCGCCATATATTATATATAATTCATATTATAATTCATAACATATATATTGCAAACAAGGCTCTAATTCATTGTCTTTTTGACTGTGTTTTTGTTGCTGTTTGCATCAGATGCTCAACAGAGAACAAATTACAATTTCAGTCTGTATGGAGAATTCCAGCAGCCAGAGGCATCTGATTCAGATAAATTGAGCACACATTTGAAAGAAAGTCTTTTATTCTAGACACGGCTGACTTCATTGCTAGCTGTGATGTTCAGCAATAGATCCAGAGGCTGTAAGAGAGGAAGTGCTGACCAGTACAAATACATTTCAGTGTGTGGAGCATGCTAGGTTATCAGAAAGTCTGTTCAGAGCAAGTCCTCCTAGGTTTTAATAGAGATCCTTATTTTTGTATCAAATAACCTGTAGAAATTATTATACACCTTACCATGTGTCTCTTCGGACCTGTTACTAAGTTGCATATTTATACTTTCCCATTAATTTTATCTTATTTTACATTTGAGCTTTTAAAGAAATTACATAAACATCTCTTCCTAGTTGGTAACTATTTGTTGAAGGAATGAATACTTGCTTAGTTTGAGGCAGTTTGAGAAATTAAAGAGAACTAAAAAACCAAAGATTTAGAAGCTGGTTTTAGATAACAAAATTTAGTACTTAATTTAGCTCAGAGTTTCTGACAGTTCTAGCAAAATGGGAACTGGTTTGGTTTTGCTCTCTGACTGTTTAAAAAATGGAGCACCCAGGTTAAAAGATTTACCTGGTTCTGAATTTAAGAACGTATCAAGCTGGAATATAGTTGAAAATATATCATTTTTCAAAAGGGACAGAAATAATCTTCATGCTTCTTATATTAGCCCACAGTGAAAAAGGAGAGTGTGAAATTATATGTTTATCCAGTGAGGATTTTACATCGAGGAGCTACCAGAGGTAGGAAGATCTTTTTGATCTGTTTCCCTAGGATTTAGCAAAATAGCTGGCACATAAGAGGATCTCAGTAAATGTTGCTTGAATTGACATAGTTCAATCTCAATTAAAAAGCAAGCTGGAGATAGGTCACTGTTTTCTCCAAAAGACAGTATGGCCTTACTAGCAGCTAAACATATATGTGACACCTGAAACCCAGAAGTGACATCATAGGACCGTGTCGGGACCACAGTCTCGATAACATATCCAGATAAGCTTCTGACTGGGTAAAGCCTGCATGTTCCTGCTTTTGTTACTCTTCATCTTGTAGAAGAATGGTCTAGAGGCCATAGGTGCATGCCTGCCCTTCTGCTTCAGGTAATATGTGAAATGCCCAATCATTGTCTTGATTCAGCCAGGAACTTTTAGGACATGTTTAGGATACAAAATTTTTAAAACTTTGGTGACATTCGAATAACGTATGAAACATCTATTATTTATGGGAACTTTCATTTTCTTTTTTCTTTTTTTTTTTTTAAGATTTTATTTATTTATTTTAGAGACAGAGCACAAGAGAGGGGAGGGTCAGAGGGAGAAGCAGACTCCCCGCTGGGCAGGGAGCCCGATGCGGGACTCGATCCCAGGACCCTGTGGTCTGTAATTGAAATAAATGAAGCCTGGTTGGACGACGCGCCGCCAGGGGGCGAGAGGGGGCTAGCAGCAGCAAGGGTAGCTGCGCAATGAGACAGGCGAGGGCGACTGCCTGCACAAGGGCATGGGCCGCTGCCTCCGTCTCAGGCACTGAGAGAGGTGGGGTAGCCGAGGCAGTCCCTCGTCCACGCTCAACAGGCAGGAGGACGATTTGATTTGACTGACTGACTGACTAGCTATTTAAATAAAATGCTCTGAATTGAGCCTGCGGGTGATGGAAGGGTCTCTAATGTGTCTCCAGTGTGGGCCTGTGCTGGTGATTTGAGCGACTGTGATTTAGACGGCAGGGTAGTTGAATGAAAAGGAAGTAAAAGAGCTGGAGTTAGAAATGGTTCTGTACTACCTCGGCCATCTGCCCTTTATCTCTGCGGGCAGAGTCTCTGGGAAGATGCCTAAATACCCCTGGATTTGCCTAATGCTGTCTTGACAAAACAAAGTTGTTATTGTTGGGGTTTTTTTTCGTTTGGTTTGGTTTGGTTTTTATGGAATTTATTTTTCTGCTACTTTCACTGTAGAAGTCTTTCACCTGGGTGTGTGTGTGTGTGTGTGTGTGTGCACGTGCGCTGGAGCATGCCCTCTTCAAGCTCCTTAGTTCCCTGAGGCTAAACACTGCAAGGAATCTTCAGTGTTTGGGGTGAGCCCAAGTGGCTTCAGGGCTATCAGAATGATTGCTTTTCTTTCCCACGGAGGCCCTGAAGCTTGCTTTAAGGGTTTTAGTGTTCTGTTTCTATTTGGCTTCTCCAAATGTTAAGTTTTGAAGCGAGTTTTAAAGCTTATAATCTCACTAAGTATCTGTAGTTTATATCTCTGCACAAAGGGCTTTCATTTGAATAACGTCTGGAACTTCCCTTCATCCTGCCGCAGCTTTGTCTTTTATTCTTTATTACACAGAGAGACAGAGAGGATCTAGGAAAAGTAGGCGAAAGGAGAAGTGAGCCAGTTCCTAGAGTCTGATGACATGATGTCACCCACGCCATACTACTACGAAATGTCCCCAAACCCCAGGTCAGCAATGCCTCGTACATGAAGGAACTCAATAACAACTTGGTAAATGTAGGAATACATGTGTTATGAATCTTAAAAATATTGTACTTTTAATCTAAAAAATGCTTTAAAAATTTTTTCTGTCAATATAATGAAAATTAACTTCTAACTATTCAAAGTTTTGCCTATAAACTATGGAGGTATTTTAAATTCTAGATTTTTTTGCTCTGTATTTATACAAGAACAAGAAACAAGAATAAGAAATAATTTAAAATTCTTATTTTGTTTCATTGTGGATTTTTTTTCTTAGTAAAAGATACTCATAAATTTTGCAAATGTTTCTGAAGTTGTCTTTCATTCAAGTTACAATGGCCTGGTCATCTATAAAAGTTTGATCTTTTAAAATTATAATCACCTGAGTAGAAGCCAGAGTATCCCAAGATGCTCAGTGCAGGGGTACCCTGGCTGGGCAAAACAAAAACATGCTCAGTATCACTAAGCATTGGGGAAATGCAAATCAAAACCACAATGAGATATCACCTCACACCTGTCAGAACGGCTAAAATAAAAAAGACAAGAAAACAAGTATTGGTAAGAATGTAGAGGAAAAGGAACTCGCATGCATTTAGTGGGAATGTAAATTGATGCAACCACTATGGAAAATAGTATGGAGATTTCTGAAAAGTTAAAAATAGAAATACCATATGACCCAGTAGTTCCATTACTGAGTAGCTACCCAAAGAAAACCAAAACAGTTATTCAAAAAGATATATATACTGCTATGTTTATTGCAGCATGATTTTCAATAGGCAAGACATGGAAGCAACCTAAGTGTCCTTATATAGATGAATGGATAAGGAAAAATGTGGTGTGTACACACACACACACCCACACACACACAGTGGAATATTACACAGACATAAAAAAGATGAGATCTTGCCATTTGTAACAACATGGATAGACCTAGATATTGTGCTAACTGAAATAAGTCAGACTGGGAAAGAAAATACCATATTATTTCACTCAATTGTGGAATATAAAAAACAAAACAAATGAATAAACAAGCAAACAAAAAGCAGTATTTATAAATACAGAGATATAACAGACCTATTAATACAGAGAATAAACTGATGGTTGCCAGAAGGAAGGGGGTGGAAGGATGGGCAAAATGGGTAAGAGGAGTAGGAGATACAGGCTTCCAGTTGTGGAATGAATAAGTCATGGGAATGAAGGACACAGCATAAGGAATATAGTCAATAACATTGTATTTGTCTTGTATGGTGACAGATGGTAGCTACACTTGTGGTGAGCATAGCATAATGTACAGAGAAGTTGAATCACTATGTTGTGCACCTGAAACTAATGTAACATTGTGTGTCAACTATACTGAAATTAAAAAAAAAAAAAAATAAGTAAAATATTATCACCTGGATTCAGACATGGTATTTTCTCCCCTCAGGTACACATCCTGCCTCTTGGATTGCAGACTATGGAATCATAAATTTTGCAAAGTGGGGTGGTTCTTTTTGTATGAGGATTTGCTTAATTTTCTTATTTTTCTTTATGTTTCCTGTCTTTGCTCTAGATTTTTGTTTTGTGGTTACCATGATGAGATTTGCATAAAATGTCTCATAGATAAAATAGTCCTTTTTCTGCCAATAGCAACTTATCTTCCTTTGCCTATACAGGTTCCATTGTTTTCCTCCACCCCTTTTATATTTTTATTGTCACAAATTATCCCTTTTTATGCTGTGAGTTTGTTACCAAATCACATTAGCTATAGTTATTTTAACACTTTTTTTCTTTAACCTTTGTTACAAAGTTTAACACCCTATTCTAAAATAGAGTTACAGTTTTCTGATTCAATCTATTTAATGCCTTCCTTGAAAGTTTTGGTAGTTTTGGTTTTTGTTTGTTTGTTTCAGGTAGAAGAGCTCTTTTCAACACATCCTGTAAGTCATGTCTCATGGTGGTAAACTCCCTCAGCTTTTGTTTGTCTGGTAAAGCCTCTATTTCACCTTCATATCTGAAGGATAACTTTGCTGTCTAAAGTATTTTTTACTGGCGAGTTTTATCTCTCAATACTTTGAATACATCATTCCAAACTCCTGGCCTATAGAGTTTCTACTGAGAACTCTTCTGATAGTCTAATGGGTGTTCCTTTGTAGATTACTGCTTCCTCCCCTCCCCCAGCTACCTTTAAGATTCTTTATCATTGACTTTTGAAAGCTTAATTATAATGTGTCTTGGACAGAGTCCTTTCGCATTGCAATAGCAACATGATCTATTAGCTTCAGAGACTTGTATGTTTTAGTTCTTTCCCCAGGTTTGAGAAGTTCTCAGCTATTATTTCTTTAAATAACCCTTCTTTCCCCTCTCCTTCTTTTCTCCACCTTCCAGTATACCCTTTATTTTTATGTTGGCTTTCCTAATGGAGTCTGATAGCTCTCTTAGGATTTCTACAATTTAAAAAAAATCCTAATTTTCTCTCCTCTTCCACCTGAATCATTTCCAGATTCCTATCTAAGAGACCTTGTATTCTTCCTTCCTTCTGATGTACTCTATTTCCTGTGCTTTCCAATTTATTCTTCATTTCATTTATTGAGTTCTTCAGTTTCAGAATTTTTGTTTGGTTCTTTTTTAGAATTTCAGTATCTTTGGTAAAGTACTCCTCTTCATTAGTTTAATTCCTCAGTTCATTGAACTGCCTTTCTGAGTTTTCTTGTAGCTCATCAAATTTCCTCAAAACAACGATTTTGAATTTTCTCACTTAGATTCCAATCTTCCATAACTTTGAGTTTAGTTGCTGGAGAATTGTCATTTTCTTTTTGTGATACTGTATTGCCATGATTTTTCATGACGTTTGATGAGATGTGCCTCTGCTCGTGCATTTGAAGTAGCAAACACCCTTCTTATATAGGTAAAGTTTTGCTTACTTTGATTTTAACAGTTCAACAGGTTGACAATTAGAGGACTTTCTTGTGTTTTCCAGCAGGTGGCACTATAGTACAAGTTTTTAGTTTCTCCTAGCAGAGCTGCCTTGTGGCTGTTTGGGAGCCTGCCACTTTTCACCCTCCACCCCCATGCCAGAGGGGTTAGTATTATTCTTGCTGCTTGTACCACCAGGGTTGGGGGGGTGGGCACTGCCAAGGTCATGGGGTCTCTGGCAACGTTGTGCAGGGAGGTAGGGTGTCACAGGGGCTACCAGCACTGCCAGGGTCAT
Source organism: Mirounga leonina (assembly GCF_011800145.1). NCBI lineage: Eukaryota > Metazoa > Chordata > Mammalia > Carnivora > Phocidae > Mirounga > Mirounga leonina. Next base: position 65,253,758 of record NW_023270268.1, read on the forward strand.
CAAGCGTCACAGTCCCAGCTGTGGCTGAGGTTGACAGGGTTGCAGGGTGTGTCCACTGCTCCTGGACTTCCCCGGTTGCACTACCTCCATTAGGTCCAATCCACCCACTTTCATATGTATAGATGTAAGAGTCCTGGGGTTCTGTGCAGAGGATCCTTTGCAGGGCTACGGATGTCCTATGGGCTGTAACTTAAAAGGGTGAGACAAAGGGGAATGAATGACTCAGCTGTCAAGATGCTGATGTCACTCTTACAAAGGTTAAGGATTTGAGACTACCTAATAGGATGTGCTTTTTGAGTAATGAATTTGCGGATTTATCCCATCTCTCTTAGTCATTCCCCTTTGTGACTAGTGGTATGTTTTTGAAAAGTGATGGAAAGGAAGGAGCAATCTGATTACAGATGGGAAAAAAAACCTGATTCCTAAGAAAGTTGCCTTTTTAAATCAGTGGCTTCGGGGGTGTTTAGGGAGTGTATGCACTACAGACAATATAACTACTCCTGTCTAGTAACTTTAGCAGGTCATTAGGCTTTTTGTTTTCAAAGACACCGTAGTATTGAGGGTATACACCATGCCCCCCCTTGGTTACTCCTGGAACAAAGCAAGAAATTTTTTCACAAGCTTCCTCATGCCCTCTCAGACTTTGACATCCAGGACATGACCATTGCAAAGAATAACACAGAAGGTGTTTGGCAACAACTGGAATGTGTGCTTCGGTGGGGCAGTATTCTGGTCTGAATGTTTGTGTCCCCGCCTAAAATCACACATTGGGAGCCTAATCCCCAAAGGTGATGGTATTAATAGATGAGGAGTTTCGGAGGTGGTTAGATCATGAGGGTGAAGTTCTCATGAATGGGATTAGTGTTCTTATAAGAGATCCCTCATGACTCCCTAGCCCCTTTCACCCTTTCACCGTGTAAGAACACAAGAAGTCTGCGGCCTGGAAGAGGGCTCTCTCTCAACCGCGCAGCAATCCTGAGCTTGGATTTCCAGTCCCCGGAACGGTGACAAAAAAATTTATCATTTTATAAGCCACCCAGTCTGCGCTGTTTTGTTATAGCAGCCCAAAGGGGCTAAGACAGGCAGCAGAGAAATTCATGAGCCCATGGCAATTGTTAGTTGTTTACGCAACAGTGACTTTCATCTCCCTCTTACTTCCATCCAGACCTCACTTGTTAGGCAGAATCTGTGTGTCTAGGAATTGCTTAGGGTCTATATTCAAGTCCTGATTCTGAACTGTGCACTGAATTTCTCTCACCCTTAGTCTTTTCATTTATAAAATGCACATAATAAAAATACTTGTTTTGTGCTCTAAAAAGATTTGTTTGAAGCATCAGATGTAATAATACATGCAAAAGCCATTTATCGTAAGTTGTGAAATGCAATGCAAATACAAGGAAATAATATGACAATAAAAATAAACATACCGAACATTGTACTAGCAAATGAAAATTAATGTAGCAAGATTTTTTGTTTATTCAAAACAATTTTAAACAAAAAAATGCAGCACTATTTTTTAAATGAGAATGCATTTTAATTTTAGATCTCTAATCCAGATATATTCCTAGTAATGGCCTATATTTTTATAGTTATGCTTTCAATAGGTTTTATAAGATTAAACAGGATAGAGTCCCTAAATGTAAGAAAACTTCTGACTCTGTGAAATTCTAATGAGTGTTCAGCATTTCAATTCAATTTCTAATCTAATGACAGACTTTTATTTTCATACGATTAGCAAGTAGAACCTCTGATATGTTTGTAAATGAATTCTAACTAACCAGTAAGAACTTAGGCAATGGTGACAAAGAGTTTTGTGCAGGTCAGGCTATGCTAGATAGGGATTTTGAAAGCTTACCACATGCCTTAAAAGCCTCTCCAAAAAATCTGAGAAAATTTTAAAACTGAAGATACTGATTGATGAATATGATAGCATTCTAAGTATAGTAACAGTGATAAAGAGCTGAAAAATCAAATTGATTCCCCTGGAAGGCAGGAACATATTAAGAAATGTCAAGTTGGTAGGGGTTCTTAGAGGAAACAAGATGTATAATTTTTGAACAGTAGGTTATGATGGCTGTGGAAGTGGGTAATTTTGACAGCGCATTGCATCAGAACAGATTAAATCACTTCTACAAAATGCTCTTTCCTCCTCATACCTCAACCTTCGAATATTTATATCTCATAGTTTAAAATATTTGGGGAGTTTCATTTTATTTTTAAAAATTAGCAAGCATTAATTAGTTCTAATTAAAATAATGTTCAGGAGTTTGCTTGCATGCATCAAATAATTAATGAGGAAACTTAAATTCAATAGTAACTAGACATTTTTAGAGGGATATTGTTGGTTTATTGTTGTGAAAGAAATACGGAGCATTGATAAAATTAGTGTGATTTAAAAGCTATTATGCAATTCCTGGGCACCTGGGTGGCTCAGTGGGTTAAGCATCTGACTCTTGATTTCGTTGCATCTGACTCTGGATTTTGGCTCTGGTCATGATCTCACAGTTGTGAGATCAAGCCCTGAGTCGGGCTCCACACTCTAAATAGCATAACTAAATACATAAAATAAATGAACAAATAAATAAATTTTTAGATTATGCCCCCAAACTAAAATAAATACCTATGAATCCATACTGACACAAATACGTAAGTGGACCAATATATACATGGGGTTAAGGTGATAGCTCTTCCTACAGAAGAATTGCAGTGAATAAATGTAGAAGGAATGAGAGAAATAGAACAGCCCCATTAGAACACCAAAATAATAATTGCTTTACTCAAGATCTAATGATGGATGCCAAAACTGGTGAGTAAAAGTTTAAACAAAAACTAGATATTTGCAGTCTCAAAGTATCTCCCTCCCCAAATGTATAACTACAAAAGGAAAAAATAACATTACAGTGAAGAGTCCTGGCAGACACTACATTAACCAAATGATCAAGGTTAACTTCACAGGTAATATACATCACTATGATGTACCCCGATGTGATGCACTGAGAAGGGCACATGACCTTTCTGATATCTTTTCCAATAATATAAGAATTCAATCTAATGATAAGAAAACATTAGATAGACTCAGATTATGGGACAATATATGAAATAACTGACCATTACTCTTCAAAAGTGTCAAGGTCATAAGGACAAGACTGAGGAACTGTCACAGATTGGAGGAGACATGACAAGTAAATAAAGTGCAGGAAAAAAATGTTAGTGAAAAAAAATTGGAGGAACTTGAATAAATTCTGCACTTTAGTGAATGTTATGCATCCGGGTTAATTTCTTAGTTTTCATAAATGGTCTATGGTTATGCAAGATGTTAACATAAGGGAAACTGGGTGAAGGATATATGGTAATTGTACATTTTGCAACTCTTTCATTAAGTCTAAAATTATCTCAACGTAAAAAGCTAAAAAGTAAAAGCTATGATAACAAAACTTACATATGCAATGGTAAGATAATGACTAACACTAATATAGCAACATGTGTCAGGCACTGCTTTAAATGCCTTACATATATTAACTCATAATGTTTACATCTGAGTTGTGTCTACAAGATCTTGTAGCTGTTATTTTAATTAATTAATTAATTTTGTAGCTGTTATTTTAAAGATGAGAAACCCAGGCAAAGAGAGGATATTTTTTTCCTAAGGTCAGTTAATAATGGAGCTGGGACTTTAACCCAGGATTTTAACTCTAAAGTAAATGTTCTTAACCACCATCTGATGGTCTCCAAGATAAGTGACTGACATATAGTGATGTTATCTTTGCTTTAAACATCTTGGTAATTTATTTCAGAATTTGTAACATATCCTTTTGGATATCCTGAATATTAGCAAATGCTTGTCCTTTGAGAATGTGCTTGATCTTTAAAAATCATTTAGGGCCAAATAAGCGAGGTAGTTTGAAATAATAAGGTGTGGTCATTTAGGAATGACTCTAGCAGTCTTTGTCTTATTATAGGTTCTATTTTTAAATTTTAAAGAAAAGGTTTTAATCATCTCACTCTATTAAATACATAACATGTATATATTGTTTTGCAACTTGCTTTTTCATTAAACATTAAATCATGGGTATTTTTCCTTAGCTATAAATACCCATCTGCTTCATTTTTGATATGAAGAACATTTAATTCTATGAATATATTAGACTTCATACAATCAAATATCTGTCTTCGGCGATTTGGTTTTATTTTTTTTAGAAGCAATACTGCTATGAACATCCTTGTATATACATTCTTATATCATTTTTTATTTATATATTTATGATTTATCCATCCTTTTTCTCATTCATTAATTCAAATGTATTTATTTTTCCTACTGTGTGTCAGTCACTGTTCTAAGTGCTAGAGATATAGCAGAGAACAACAACAACAAAAATGTCATCTCTTGCTCTCAAGGACCTTATATTCTCTAGGGTAAATTCTTGGAAATGGAATTGTTGAGTCAGTAGTTATATACATGTTTACATCTTGTGGACCACTTGTCACATTATTGCCTAAAGAATTTGCAGCAATATACAATCCCATCAGAAACGTTTGAGAATCCAGGTCAACTGATTCATCAAAATGTCCTCTGTCTATTCTTTAGATTGGATAATTTCTGTTGATCTATCTTCACGTTCACTGAGTCTTCTGGTATCTTCAATCTACTGTTAACTCTAGTGAAATTTTATTTCAGATATTGCATTTTCCAGTTCTACGGGTTCATTTTTTGAAAGTTTCTGTTTTTCAGCTGATATATTTATTATTGCATTAATAATGGACCATGGTTTTCTTACATCCTTCAGCATAGTTACGATGGCTGTTTAAAATCCTAGTATACTCGGGGCGCCTGAGTGGCTCAGTCGGTCAAGCGACTGCCTTCGGCTCAGGTCATGATCCTGGAGTCCCTGGATCGAGTCCCGCATCAGGCTCCCTGCTCGGCGGGGAGTCTGCTTCTCCCTCTGACCCTCCCCCCTCTCATGTGCTCTCTCTCTCTCTCATTCTGTTTCAAATAAATAAATAAAATCTTTAAAAATAAAAAAAAATATTTAAAATCCTAGTATACTCATTCCAACACCTGGGTCACTTTAGATCCAGTCTTTATTAGTTGTCTCTTTATTGAATATGGATCATGTTTCTTATTTCTTTTAATGTGATTTGGATTATGTCACGGACATCATGAATAATACAGTATAAAGACTCTAGATTCTGTTATATTCTTCCAAAGATGTGCATATCTTCCTCTAGAATCTGCCTCTTCACAGCTGTTGCCCAGTGTATTCAGATAGTTTTGCATATTTCCCAGAATTTATAGTTGTCATCTTTGGGACATCAACAAGAGCCGTTTGGCCATGACCAAAAATGTAATTCCAAGTAAACTAATTCTTGACAGCATTTGTCAAGTGTATTTTAAAATGCTTTGAGTGTCAGAGTATTATTTTATAGGCAGACCATTACTGGACATATAAATTCTGTGGGCTTTGTTTAAATTTCATTACTTTGTGGCTATGTCCTATAAGTAGATACACTCTTTTTTTTCTTGCTCATTTTTAAACCTATTAATGTGTTTGATAATCCAAAGAGGTTTTCTTTCTCGTAAATTAAATCAACGTTTAAAAAATAATAAATTTACATTGCCTTTGCTAGGAGCTCTCTATCCTGTAATTGATCAGAATACTCTGGAGGAGATAGAACTACTTTTAGTTGTAAAAAATTGAAAATAAGGCAGAAAACTCAGAAGACATCAACTGCTACTTATGACTTTGTTTCCTAGAGCCTAATTTCTATTTCTGGACATGCTCAAACCACCTGTCCTAGTCTTAAAAGTTTTATCCCTATGCACTATTTGTAATGAGGCACAGTAGAATATAGATGGTTTCAGATTTATGGTGTGCCCTACATCTGTTCATAGTGATCTTCATGTAAGAAGAATAAATATAACACTTTCTGTACTATCTGTTAATACACTGTTAACAGTGAGTAATGGGAAGTACTGATTTAGGTTGTTTAATAAGGACCTGCATACTTGAGAATGAGTTGAAATTTTTACACCCATACATACCCATAGAAAATAAAAAAGGAAGTCTCCTACATATGCATATACATAGGACCCTGGATTCTATCTATATCTCTATACATATTTTAATCTTGAATGAATTAAAATCAGATTAACCAATAGTAAGATTCAGGTAAATTGTCACAATGTTTGCAGATTCTAAGGATCTTCCCTGAGGATTCTAGCAAGTATTAATGATTCACTGTGAAATTATGTTGTACATTTTTTCCTGCCCTCATATTACTTAATGTAATTTTTGTAATCATCTCTACACGTAATTTAGAACAATTCTCATACTCTGTATTCTATTATTTTTTTCACAAATACATAAATACATTGTGTCCAGTTCTTTTGAAGTACTTCATGTAAATGAAACTCAAAGTACTGGTGCTAGAATACAGTACATGATAGAGAAGTGAAAAGAATGACTAAGTTATTTATTGTCACTACTATATTAAAGGCAAGAGAAACACTTTAAGACATACTGTAAAACTAAAATACTTAACATAGTGTTACTAGTCTAGAAATAGATCCTGTTATATGTAAGAATTTGATATACTATATGTGAAGTATATAATAAATAACATTATAAATCATTGATAAAAAGGAAGGTCATTCAATAAATGGTTAAAGGATAAATATCTATAGGAGATACAATTTATAATTTCACCATCATCAATTCACTAAATATTCAGTTAAACACTTGAATATTTCTAAACTGCTGAACATGAAAACTAAGGAAACAGAAAAGACAAGGAAGAAATAAACTGCAGGAAGGAAAAAATTTTAATTATCTGAGACATGATTTTCAGCAAATATTAAAAACAATACAAATATCTGTTAGCTAAAGGATCCATAAATACTGAAAATATATTAGCACTCAGCAGGTAAATGGACGAAGATAGGAAGTGATCATTACAAAACATGTAATTAATCTATAAAAACCTAATTAACCCTTCTTGTATTTAAAGAAATGTAAATTGAAATGACATTAAAGATCTATTTCCAATCCCCAAATTAGCCATCGTTAAATAATACAGTCTTTTATATTATCAGTTGTATTTTGACTGGTAAAAATTTTTTAGAAAGTAATTGGAAGTTAGTATCAGGAACCACATACATGATAACATTATTTGTTATTCTTTCCTTGACAAAGAATGTATTAATAGGAAAGAATCCAAAATATGAAAACAATACACCTCTATAGGGATGTTTGTTTCGATATTATTTGAGACGGAAGCATTTCACACCACCTAGAGGCTCATCAATAGGAAAATACTTAGGTAAATTATGGTACATCCACACAGACTCTTATGCAGGTATTACAAACAATGGTCACTTGAATCCTATAAGGTCATGGCAACATGTTTATTGTATACTGTTAAATGAAATATCAGCATACAAAACTATAAAAATAGTCTGATAATAGCTGTATAAAAGAAGGACACTTATGAAAAGAAAATGAAAGTAAACACTTCAAAGTTGTAAGATGATATGCATTATGAAAGGACCATGAGTAATTTTTTTTCTCCTTCCTCTACTCCTCAAAGTTGCTGTTATATGATAAATATTACTTTTTAAATGCAAAAATAAATGTTAAGGTATAAAAAGAAAGAAAAAATGTGCATCTTTAATACCAGAAATACCCTACTGTGCATTCTACATTTTTAATTGTTTCATCAGTTTTGCTAATCACTATTTTTCTTTTCTTATAAAGACAAAAAGTTTTCAACAGGGGGCAAAGGCAAGTATCTTTCTGGTTCTCAGGATTTCTATAGTTCTTAGATTATAAACTGAGCCCTTAAACTGTATACAAGGTAAAGTATTTAAAAAGTAAAATAAAAATACAATAAGTTTAATAATGCATTTTACCAATAAAATCTAAAATATGGATTAGTGTAAAAATCAAAATGATGGATGAAATACTTTGGTTATATAAATATCACCCTGGTGGTTCTTTTTTTTTTTTTAAGATTTTATTTATTTCTTTATTTGACACACAGAGAGAGAGCACAAGCAGAGGAAGCAGCAGGCAAAGGGTGAAGCAGACTCCCCACGGAGCAGGGAGCCCGATGCGGGCTCGATCCCAGGACCCTGGGATCATGACCTGAGCTGAAGGCAGATGCTTAATTGACTGAGCCACCCAGCTGCACCCACCCTGATGTTTGAACTTAAGAAATTTCTGTGAAAAAAGTAGCCTCCTCACTCCATGGGAAATATATGTGCATGACCATAGACCACTGAAACCAATAAAAATAACCATCAACTCATCACATGCCTTTGCAATCACACCACATTATGATTCCCATCATACTATAAAATAGACTAGATATAGGAGAGCTCAAGAAAAAAAATGTATTTTAAAAAATATGGCTCTTTGATTAGATTTTACAGTTTGTTAGAGGCAAAATATTTCTACGTTTCCTTGATATCAGAGTTAGTCTTGAGATTTTCAGCTTCCAGCATGTAAATCAAATTCATCATTGCCATTAATTTTTTCAAGGCATAACTTTTTCATGTCTTCTGGGACAAAGTGCATTTCTTTATGATCTTTAAATAATGTGTGTGTATGTGTTTTTTAAAGCTTGTAGATATCATTCAAGAATGGAGATATATACCTCTCTTATTCTCAGAGCTTGATCACATTTAAGAAACTTTGATTAGGTAGAGGGCGGACCTCCAGTTTTGTTTCTTGAATCATAATGGCTCTGGAATCCTAAATAGTTCAGAATTCAGATCTCAGACATCTGTTATCAGATAATTTTGTCTTTTTTCAATTCCTGCACCATTGTAGCTAAACACTTGATGCAAAGATAAAATCTTGTCGAAATAAGAACTAACATTTTTAACATAGTGATCATGATAAAGAATATTTGGTAAATTTCGTCTAAAGCATCAAATAAATATTTTATATTTTGTATAAAGCTGAAAGAAGTCTTGAAAACTGTCCTCCAATTCCCATTCTCCATCTCACTAAAATTTAAAACTTTGACTTGCTTTAGGGCAACGGCTAATTAGAGGCAGAGTTCTGACAGAAAACCCGTCTCTCAACTCTTGTTCTATGCTCTATCAAATACATAATATTGCTATTGAGGATAATTTTAATTCTAATGTTCCATGGTTAGTTTTAAAACACAATCATTTTCTAAATATACTAGTGAAATATAGTTTTTGCTTTCTAAAAATAGCCAGCTCTGAAAGCGATCATTTCAAGCTTTATCGTTATTTTAATAACTGGTTTTTAAAATTACCAATCTGTATTTGTAAAAATTTTATTCAGAAGATTCAAAACAACAAACACAACATTATAAAAAAAGTATCACCACCATCACCAAAATGTGGGTTATTTTCAAGGAAATAATTTATGAACTTTAGTCACAACTTTTTCAGTGACTTTTAACTGATATTCTAACTGCATCCCATTTCTTAAAATAATGCAAATATTTAGCATAATAGAAAATGCTTATAGCAAGTGACAGTGGAACATGTTGATGTATATGATCCACATACATAAGGCAAGAAATAAAATTTTTGTGAATTACAATGCCTTCTTTATTTTATACCCAGGACTCTCAATTATAAGCACATCTAAACCTTCCAGTCCAATAATAATTGATTTAATAATAGATATCCTAAAGCAAAATAAGATACTGAAGTGCTTCTGAACATCAGAGATAAACTAAATAGTACTGAACCTATTTTTACATTATATTCATTTCAATATATGTGAATCTTTTGAATATATAATGAATGTATATTATATTATGACAGTTTATTAATATGAATATTTGATTCCCCAGAACGTCTACCAAAAATAATAGATTGGAGAACATTTATTGTGAAGTGTGTGTGTTTTTTTTTTCCCTAGATTATATACCCATATGATTTTCTTTTTTAAGTGTTGAAGAGAGCGTTAAGATTTTTTTGGAGTATTTCAACTCTGCAGTGTCCCAATTAAAACCAAGGCTCAGAGGTCCTCATTTTGTTACCCTTTTTGTCATTTGCATATGGACTCTTGACAGCTCACCATTTATAGGACATGCACAAAGACAGGCTTATTATGATTTAGTTGTTAATTAACTGTTTTGGCTGGAAACTTTAAGTTGTTAGGGTAGAATACTACATTTCAAACCAGCTATAGAAATTTTTTGTTTGTTATTCACTATTTGCATGCAGAATGATTTTGAAACTAAAATTGAAGGCTTCTAATTTTATGCAGGATGACAGCTATGTATTTCCATAAATGTATGAGCATTTTGATATGAAACTTATTTCTCATCTGAAGTCATAATTGTTCAGTGTGAAAGTAGGCCATGGGAATGAATAATAGTAATAATTTGCCTTTTTGAGATCATGGCAATAATAAGCATAATTTTCAGAGCTGCATATAAGCAAAAGGAGCTTTGCTTGTAGGCAGCATGACAAGATGGTTTTGGAGGGAGGAGGATTGTGAATTGCTGACAGGTAGATTACCCATCTTTGCAGCCATCTTGCTTCTCTGCCCTTTCTTTCTGCATAACTATAGCCTCTAGCTAGCTACCTGCCATTGCCTTGCACAAGACTTGTCACAAGACTGTGACAAAGAGAACAAAATAGAGGTCAGTGTAGGAATCCCAAGTGTTAATACCTTTTATTATAAAGTTCGGTGGCATGACCATTTAGTTGTGACATGTCGTTTTTAAAGCAATCTGTTTCCTTTTAGAAGAATCCATTTCTCTGGGTTGTCAAGAAGTAAAAAGGTTTTTTGTTGTTGTTAAATGATGTTTTAAAATCCTGTCCAATTTATATTAAAGAAGGTAGCTAGGATAGTTGAGACTGAAAGACAGTGATACATGAAAAGGAATAAAAGAACACAGCAAACATAAGGTCTGGCAACAACCATGATAGTTGTTTGGCTGCCAACAGCAGTAATAAGAACTAGTTGTGCTGGTTGAGAAAGCTGTTTAATTCAGATGCATCCAATAAAATATACATCCTTCAAAAGAGATACGGTGTATGAATTTATACTTTGAAAAGCACCATCACCAATTCCGATGCTAAATGACTCACAAAAAAACACTTAATTCTTTAAGCTCATAGACATAGGAAAGAATGTGTCAAATTGTGGAAATCAGTAGAGTTTTTGCCAGAAATAAAGAGCTTACTGTTCGTGTGTGTGTGTGTGTGTGTGTGTGTTTGATTAAGTAAAATCACATGAGTTCATTCGGGCTCTGTAGCATTTTCTGGTGATCCAGTCATCGTTTTCAGTTACCCCACTTTGCCGTAGAGTGGAGGAATCTGCAATCAAAAGCTATTCTATTTAAGATTATAAATGTATTAACCTGGACTGGGAGAGGAAATTCCCTTATAAAAGCAATGGTATTATCATTTACATAGAGGACTCTCTCTCATGTGTTTGGACCATAATACTAACCTTTATTTCTAGGACCTCCCCTCTCAGTTGTTTTTCAGATAATGGTGAGAGGTTTGTTCAGAACCACCCACACACATTTGTCTAATTCCTGGGTGATCAACAGAATGCATTGTGAAAAGCCTGCCTGGATCAGAGACACAGCCTGTGTGCCTTTGGTACAGAGATTCTTCTCAGTGCAAAATCTAACTGGCCTTTATGGATATTGCATTAGCATCATGCACAAAATATTCATCTGCCTTACTCTTGAACCCTTTTTCCTGACCCTCAACGAATGCTTTTTGGAGATACAAATGTGTGAAAGGTAGTCATTTATATAAACCTGGAGAAATACAAGGAGATAGCATTGGAAGAAAATTGTTATTGCACTCTGATCTTGAAGGAAAATTGATTTATTATTATGAAATAACAAAGTACCCTTAAGGCTAAAACCTTTTTGCCCTACTTCAACCTGACAAAAAGGTTTACTTCCAAGTTATAAACCCATCCAAAGCGTGGCCTCTAATGGAAAATCAGAGAGCTCCTTCACACATGGCAATAGAATCTACTGTGCTAATAAAAGGCTTCATTAAAATATGGTCAGAATCTGTGTGCTATGGCAGTTTTCAGCTACAAATTGAAAAAGAATTGGTTGCACCTGTAATGAGAGTTCAATTACATGATCTTGGGAAAAAACTAGAAGGAAATTAAATATTGAATCCTTCATCATTGAGTGTTTATCTTGAAGGGAATAATGTATGGACTGGAGAGGAGAGTAGTGGGGATCAGCAGACGTGGCCTGTTTGTTTATTACTTACTGCCAAGTAGTCATTTTCCAACCAAATCATTTATTTCTCCCTCCATGTTTAGTTCTGTGATGACATAGGATGACACAAGACCACTTGTTCCATACAACACAGAAATGTCAGAAAGGTTGACAGGTGAAGCCAACAAAGAACCATGAACTCTCTGGACATAATAGTAATATTGTATACTGCTCATTCTCTCAACTACTGATTAGGTGCAATGGCCTAAATAATGGAGAGCAGCAGATACATGCCTTGATCTCTCAGTCCCCAGCTGGGAGCATTGTGGGCTAATAACAATATCTCCCTAGATTCTCTTTAACTTGATGTGGTATTTTGTTGGATTTTCAAGTTACCTGAATAATCTAACAATCATTTAAAATATTTGTAGAGCAAAGGGTTTTCAAATCCCTTCAAAGTATTTCATTTGCTCAAAGCCCAACCCTAAAATAGTTTCTCTTTTTCAGGTGTGCTCTGCCCTTTGCCCAGTACATCCTTCCTCCCCTGTATACCTAGTTTGACCTTTATTTTTGCCTCTAAAATTCCCAAATCCAATTTTGCCTAGCTGACATATCCACAAACCTTGAGCAATGGGGATGATTTACTTCTGGCCAGCGTCCAGGGCCATTCACCAACCTCCCCAACACAATCTCAAAACTTACCAGGACAGTGGGTGTGAGCGGCCCCCACAGAGGGATCCTGGGGACTGTTCAAATCCAACATATTCAAATTTAGAAAGGTTGAGCCTTTCTAATACCTAGTGCTTAAATGAAATCTAATTATACTATTCCTAAATAAACCCTCCAGCTCTGTCCTAATCAAGTCACAATAATGCCCATCATGCAGAAAAGACAAAATTGCTTCCAGCACACTGCCTCACACCTTGCAATGAGTAATAAATAGTTGGTGAATGAATATGCAGGAAAGTGCACTAAATGGCAGAATGCATATTCTACGGCCAAGGTCAGAGCAATTATGTTTTTGGAAGTGGGCTTCATGGGGAAGTAACAGTTACCTGAATCACTGTTCTACTTAAACACATAAATGAAATGGCTTTATTTCTTAGGGAAGCTTGATATTTGAGAGAAATCACTTTTACTTTATTAGCATTTACCTCTTTTAAGTATATTTTACATCAAGACAATATTTAAATGCTGCAATTCTCTTATTTTTCTGTGTCTTCAAATTAGTTTCCTTTTTCTGTTTGGGTCTGTGAGAACATACTACTGTGTGAGTCTCTGTGTCATATCCTCTAATAGTTCCCTCATCTCTGTTCTCTGTTTTCATTTTATGCAGCTTTTTTCCCCCAGATATGTCGTATCCTTTCTAAATGTGGTTTGGTAAGATGAAAAGTGGGAGGAACAAAACATTATTGAGATTTTCCTATGCATATTTGGTGTACATCATTTTCTTTTCACCTTCGGAATAGGATTTTTGAATAAACACTAACTGCCCCAGTTTACAGATGAGAAAATGAAGTTTCAACAAGTATATGACTTCCCAGCAGACTAAGTGTCAGCAACAGGAAAAGACAAAACAAACAAACAAAAAACGGCAGTTAAAAAATGAAAAAATAAGAGATAATATTAAAGTAACCTTTTTAGAACTACAAATTGGGACATTTGCTATGATTTTCAGTTGCTGGACACTTGAAGGGTTCTACCTAGCTCTTTATCCCAGTTATGGTTCAGGAGCCACAGGGCAGAAAACAGAAAACCAGAGGCAGCAGCAGAAGGTGACCACAGCAGTAGAGGAGAAGAGGAAGCAAGGAGTGCCTAAAATGTGCAGCCATAACCCCGCAGTCAAGTATTAAACTTACTAAAGTATGTCTCACTTGACAGCCATCATGGTAGGTGGTGACATTGTACTATCTTGGAGATTTGAGGGAACTTTTTTTTAATATCTGAAGTTAATCTGTAGTATAACTGTGTATTTCCTAGGCTCCTGCCTCTTATATACCTGCTAGTTACATTAATATTTGACCTAGCATGAGAATGCCTTTCATACCTCTCTGAGAAATCAGATCCAGAAATCCAAGAGCCCTTGGCCCTCCACTAGATGTCTTCTGCACTTCAAACCCAGCATATCCCACATTGAATATATTTCCAACCTCTGGCTATTCATCTTTCTTTTTTGACTTTTTAAATGAGTGGTACCCCCATCTACCCAGTCACCCAACTCAGTAACTTGGGTGTAAGCCTTGGGGGCAATGACATCGTGGCTGAGAGTGTACAGCTTGTGCAGTAGGTGGGATCTATGGTCAATGGTTGGAGTTTGAAAATTTGGCTCTGATGCTAACCGCATGACTTTGAAAAAGTTACTTCATCTCTTTAAGTCTCAGTTTCTTCACCGATAAAACAGATGTAACAATCACACCTTCTCCTTAGTGTTACTGTGCAGGTCACATAATGACAGGCATCTATTAAGACCCAGCAAAAATTACTTACGGTGATGACCATGATGATTAATAATGATCTTGGACTTTTTCCTCAACCATCCTTTAGGAAAAGTCACCAAACCCTGCACATTCTAAGCGCTTTCAGATCTTCACTTTATGTATAATCACTTTACCTCAGGCTCCAATTATTTTTTGCATAACCATTATTGTATGGGCTCCTAACCTGTGTCTTTATTTCTTGCTTAACCTACCTCCATTCGTCCTTCATGCTGCCCCAGAAGCATAAATACAATTTTGTTTTCCTCTGCTTAAAATTCTGTAGTAGTTTGCCTAGTGTTTATAAATCCCAAACTCCTTTTTTTGTCATAGCAAATCTTGTATGATACGGACCCTGAATATTTATCTAACCACATCTTTGGCCTCCTGCCACTCATACCCTTGATTCCTGTTTATGCAAAATATGAATGAGAAGGAACCAAAGTCATTTCACTTCTTCATGCCTTTACCTGTACCCTTACGTCTGCCTGAAATGTCCTGCCATTTTATCAAATTTTCAAACTCCTACTCACTGAATTCCCATGAAGCACCTCCGCCTCCTCTTTCTTACCATTCCCAATCCCTAAAAATAAACTGGTTGCTTTCTCTTTTATGACATGCTATATTGCGTATAGACTTCCATTACAGCACTGTCACAGGTTACTGCAATAACAATCATTCAACAACAATAATAATAGTTATATAGCTAGTCTGATCCTACTGGATGCCAACATCTATCACACCACCTAGCAGAAATCTGAGTGGAAGTCTTGGGGAACCAGTGGAGAATAGTGGCTTACCAAGAAGAAAAAGGAAGGCATTCAAGCAAGTTAGTTGCCAAGTGTAATTTATTTCCAGAGACCCAGGTTTATAGGAATGGAAAAGTCTTTGGTAGCTGGCAAGATTTGGGGGTGGGAGAAGGAGTCTCCAAATCATTCATTCTCCTGGAAGATTATGTAAATTGATTCTCATTCTTCTTTGATGTTCATTAAAGATACACACTCATAGACACTTCAGAGTTACATAGTATATTAGCTTTCCATTGTTGCCATACAAAGTACCACAACTTTACTAACTTAAAATAATATACATTTATTATCTTAAATTTAAGTCTGACACAAGTCTCACTGGGCTAAAATTAGGTGCCAGCAGGATTGCATTCCTTACTGCCGGCTCTGGGGTGAAATCTGTTTCCTTGGATTTTTTAGGTTGTTGAAGAGTTCAGTTTCTTGCAGTTGTAGGGCTGGTGTCCAGTTTCTCGGTTGACCGTCAGCTGAGGGCCATCCCTAGCTTCTAGAGGCATCCCCCATTCATTTTGAATTGCTCCTGCTTATGCTCCCCTTTTATATCTCTCTGACCACAGTCTCTTAGAGAACTAATATGATATCATTTGGATATCATATGTGCAAAGTCCCTTTTGCTATGCAGGTAACATATTCACAGGTTCTTGGGATTTGGGCATGGTCCACTTTTGGGGAGCATTATTTTGCCCACTCTATATAGAACACAATAACTACTGTCAGGCTGGTCCTTCTGAGAGCTAGGAGGCTTGTGATATGTAGAATAAAGGCCTCCCTGGTTCTGGAAAATAGGATATTTCTTTTAAGTTGAGTCCTCTGAATATCTTGTTGTGAGGTATCTGAAAGAATGAGAGAAAAACTTGCATCTCTAGTGTTGCAAGATCTTGAGATTGCTTGAGTGAATTTCTCATGCCTTGGGAAGGCATTCTACTTCCCTAGTGTTTAGGACTTTGTTTGGCATATGTTCGTTTGATTTACAAGATACAGGCCTGTGGAACAAAGTTGGTATGTCTCTATGAGGAATTCTCTCACATTGCCTCTACTTTTTTATTTTCCTTTCCATTCCAGTCTCTGATTGCAGTTCCCATTACCCAATGGACATTGGCATTCTTCATTATAAATGCTATCCAGCCCTGAAATCTCCAGCTCTCTCAATCCAGCCTTCTGATCTAACATCATTCCCAACCCCTCTTCTCACCTAGTGGAAAGTCACCTTCTTTCTCAGCTAGAGACCATGACTCTCAATTCTCATTTCATTCAAATAAATACTTCCTTCCTTGTCACACTCCTTTTTCCTCTTCCTTGAACTGGCCTGTCAATAGGTATTCCCGAATGCCTTGATTCTCAAACCTACACTTAACTATATCCCATCAAATCTTCACAATAAACTACTCTGAAGTCTTACCAAATGCTGTTTCCAGGGACCCCAAAGATCTTCTTTGTCAGAATCAGTGTTCTTTCATCCAGAAACAAGTATATTACTTCTCTTCTGCAATTGGCTTCTTCCCTCTTGAAACTGTATTCCACTGACCCCATATTTTTTTTTTTACTCTTCGTTTTCACACATTTTTACACTCCTTACCATCTTTCTTGACTTTTTTTGCCTCATAATAAGATCCCTCAAGATTCAGTTCTATTACTTTTCTTTCTGACAGCCCTGTAGAGGTCATCACCTGAATAGCACCTCGATGCCTTTGTAACAAAATCATCAAGCACCCACTGTCTTCCTAAATAACCACATTAAATTGAGGTAGTGAGATTTGGAATCTCCCCTTGAAGGGTACTTTTCCATATTGCTGCTGCCTTCTTTAGTTCCTACAAATCTATCATTAAACAAACACCCTGGCTAATGCCCACTGAAGCTTTGTAGAACCTTGAAATTAGAATCTGAATATGAATATCTAAGATTGGATTAATTGTTTAGCTACCAAGTATAGTCTCAGTCACCACCAGGTATGGTTCATCCTAATAAGAGATTTTACTTTTAGAATGTGTACCTTAAATCCAATGGCAATTTACATTTCTGTCTCATTATGACTAGGTTAGGTATAATGTCATCCTGATACTCTCATTTGAATGTAAAACAAGTAAAGCATTCTTGCTCTAATAGAGAAGGCAAGATAAACAATAGATATCTTTTAAGAGGAAAGCCTTGTTCACTGAACTGGATAAGCTTTAGGGACTCAGTTCTATAAGGCAGCCATAGATTTTTTTTTTTTCTCTCCTTGCCATGAACATCTACCACTCATGTTACAAATCAATATTAATAGAATAGCATGGTGTTCTTGCCCCCTTTAGACTATGTGAGTCATTGCAATCAATCAGATTTGCATTCATAAAAGCCATGGTGTACTGTAAAAAAAAGAAATTAAGTCATTCATAAAAGAAATCCATTTTGAGATTATACTTGAGTTGCCATGAACATAAAAAGAAAAAATATCTAACAAAAGGTTGTATCTTAAAAATAAGCTTCTGCTGACATTTATAAATGATCATTTCTCTGCTAAATTTCCCTCTCATTATATGTAACAACTTTAAATCTTACTAAAAGATATAAACTGTCAAAATCTTTATTTGTAAGTTATTTTGAAGATGTGTTTTAAGTCCAATATTTTGCCATATTTTAATCATTTAGAGGATTTTATTTTTATTGCATTTTTGTACCATTATATTTCATTGTAAATTTTTACTTTACATTTTGCTTACGTAAACATTGGAAGGAGTTTTGCTCTTCAGTTTCTCTTTTAGACATGAGCAGAAAAAGTACTATGATTTCTTAGTACAGTACCAGACAGTGATGTGCTGAAGCTAGCTCGTACTGGCTTATAAGAGGAGCCAATAACATGCATCTCTTTCCAGTTCTGCATTCAGAGATGGCACATTGGTGGCTTAAAATGGGCCATGGTTGGGAGTATGCACACAACGGAAATCAGCAAATGCTAAAAATCATGGCTTTTCTCCAGAAAGCTGGTTATAAGCATTAACCAGCATACCAATGATACTAGTGTATATCTAGCTCTTCTAACAACAGTTAGCTGCTGTGACAGGACAAGCCACTTGTACTGGTTCCTTGCGTTGGTTGTGGTTGTTGTCACATGTGTCTTGTTGTCTGTTGTTTGGTTTGGTTTGTGTTGTTGCTTCTTGTGTTTGTTTTGCAGTTAACTAGGGACTTACTTATTTCTGCTGTAAAACTGTCGCTCTGAACTGTGAATCCTTTTTTAGTAGCAGGGTTGTGTAGTCCTTTGACAGGGCACCAAGGCACCAACTACCAGTAGTCACTGTAATAAATATACCGTCAGCCACACAATCAATACACTTTCAGAGAGATCCAAGGACATTGAGCATACTGAATGAACCTAAAGGGAAAATGAAATTGTCCTGTGGGCCATTCAGATAAAGCTTTAAGAGAACATTAAAAATGATTGTAGCGGGCGCCTGGGTGGCTCAGTCATTAAACGTCTGCCTTCGGCTCAGGTCATGATCCCAGGGTCCTGGGATCGAGTCCCGCATCAGGCTCCCTGCTCGACGGGAAGCCTGCTTCTCCCTTTCCCACTCCCCCTGCTTGTGTTCCTGCTCTCGCTATTCTCTCTGTCAAATAAATAAATAAAATCTTTAAAAAAAAAATGTAGCAATCACTACAGTGATTTAATTGTGATTGATCATCGGGGAAAGAAGTCAGTTGTTTCCAACAATAATGGAATTATTTGAAAAGGTTGACTGTTAAAATAATTAAGCATAGAGAGAGAATGATGAAACATATGCATCTCTGAAATTTTTAGCAAAATAATATTGACAAGGAGCCAATTCCATTCCTTCTACTTTTCCTTCAGTGCCTCCATTTCAATCTCCATCAAACTGTGGGTCTTGATTAGTTTAGCAGAAGCAGAAAGCTTTAGAGGTTTGGGGGTGCATAAGCTTAAATAATCTAAAGTATAGTCTCACATAACAACATTTTGCTGAACTTGATACAGAAGTTGGAATAGAGTCTGCATTTATGATTCTTGGAATTGAAATGAGCACATTAAAAGTTTTCAAACTGGTTAAAAAAAATTTCAGAGTGATGTGCATCGGTAGAATAATTTAATGTTTTCTCAGAAACATTTTGAATAAGCCTAGAATATGTTTCTTCTCTGAAACCCTTTAATTGGGAACATGCATGAACTCTGACCCCTATTTAGCAATTCCTAGTCCAACTAGGCTGGGTAGGTTAAACCAGGGCCTGAGAAAACTGTGGCTGGTAGGCCAAACCTGGCTTACCATGGGATTTATATAGCCCCTGAGCGAAGTATGATTTTTAAATGAGAAACATCAAAAGAAGAATACTTTGTGACATGTGAAAACTATATGAAATTTGAATTTCCATAAAGTCTCATTGGAACATCGCCATGCCCATTCTTTTCCATGTCCTTATGACTGCTTCCAGGCCATAATGGCAAAGTCGAGTAGTTGCAACAGAGATTATATGGCCGGCAAAGCTTAAAATATTTACCAAATGTTCTTCAACAGAAGTTTGCTTAAGCATGGACTAAAGTACACTTATTTTTTATTTGGTATTTGATTCCATTCCTTTGACTTGAGTCAAATTAGCAAAATCAACAATTTTCTTAAGGACATCAAAGAGTTACGTAAGTTAATTATGAAACACATAAACAAGGAAATAAAATGATGTGCACGCAGCCCACTGTGGTCGTAACAGATCACGTGTTCAGATTTTCCATTGCCTCTCAATCATCTCCAGCCGAAGGCTCTTAAGCAGCTGGTGGATCTTCTCCTCATGTTCCCTCCTCACCAAAGCACAGAAGATAAAAGGGCAAAGCTTTTTAGAAGTATTTTTAAAAAAGGTCAGTAAAAATAATGCTCAAGGCAGAGATAATAAAGAGGAGACCTTGTAATTATTTTGTATTCTATCTTTCTGTATAAGCATTAATTTGTCAAACATATGCTTTTAAAATATGCCCAAGTTTTATAAATTCAATTTTGGCATTATTTCTTTTTTTAAGACCAACAGCCTCAAATGATTTAAATCATCCGGATCTTCTCAGAGCCTGGCCATAGCTTTGAGTGCATCTGCTACAGTGTAGATGTGAATATATACCCTAATGTCATTTGTCCTGCTTATATGCAAACGCAGGTAACCAGCCAGAAGAAGAGAACTAATTATCTCCAGATTAAGGCTAGTCAAATACAGACAAAAATGGATTTTGAAAAATCATGAACTTCTCCCCATGAATCCCTTTTTATTACTTTCCTTATATTACTAAATATGGTTTTAAATAATTCTGTCTCCATCTCTGTTCTGTGTAGGTTTTCATAACTATGGGTACAGGAAGAGAGGCAATCTAACTTCTCATTTTTAAGAGGCAAGATTTACTTAGGATTACCTATCCAAATCTCAAACTATCTTGAGATCTACAGAGTTTCAAGGGAAGACAGACATGTAAAGTACAGAGATTCGGGGATAGAACTGACACTGAGACAGGGCAACATTCATTTTGACCAAGAAAGTAATCCTAATATATCAGTAAAACAATTCAGGTTTAATTATCATTTGCTTAGCATTTTATCCTGATAGGAGAGCATATGAAATATCCCCCATATTGTGGCAGAGACAACTAGGTAATTATGAAGTGACTATTTGAAGGTCACAAAAGCAATAACTAACATAAACCCTGTTTTAAGACTGTCTTCTGACTCCAAATCCATATCTTTTGCAACTGCTTTTCAATTCTACGGTGCAGAGTTCAAGAAAAGCACCTTAGGAATTCTCTCTTAGGACTTTTGACATCTGATTTAAAAATACTCAGTTAATGTCATTTGGCCTATCAGAATATAGATTTATTTCTCCTCACTTCCCAGGAAACCCTTCTCCAGGGTTTAGCATGACACTGACTGAGAACACATTAGGAATTCACATGTGAAGGCTCCCTTTAAGATGTATATGTCCTGTGTGTGACCCCACCGTGTTTTGTGGAGCGGGGAAGGGAGAAGAACAGTTAATACATAGACTCCCTTCTGAAATCAGTAACTAAAATAGAAAATAGAAGCAAAATATTTGGAAGCTAGTATGTTATTTCTGTTGTTGTTTGTGCAAATTTTTAAAAAGAATGTGTTTTTTTTTCAGTGGCATTTCTTGCTATTGCGTATTGAATTTGAATAATGTAAAATTACATTTAAGTCTGTTTGCAATATCATTTTGGAGTTTATTCTATTGATTAGCTGCCCCCTAAAGAATATTTCTTATTCTGCTTATTCAAGATTTGCATATTCTGTATATAAAATTTAGGTAAATGAGATCCTCATTTCCACGATTGCCTACAAAATGATAAATGATTCTATTTTGCAAAACTGAGGTATGACAGAGTGGTATCGCTTTTCATGGTACTCGAGACTTTTTGAATTGATCATTTCATTTTGCAAACTATATTGGGAAATGATTTGAGTTTACACAGGGGGCTTAATTTCTTTTTGTAGACGAGGCCTGAAAATGCTGTAGAATTTTATTGATTTACTTGGAGAATCACTGCACTGTCCTTCAAGAAATCCGAGCTGAATCGGAAGGACGTATTAGTTGCTGTGTCGAGATGAAGCCATTTGTCTCACAACATTACACAGTATATATGGAAACTTCGGATACATTTGCTTGTCTAAAATACAACTTTTATATTTAAGTCATCTTAATGACAAACTAGAATAAAAACTAACGATCAGATCTTCTGGTGTAGATTTTATTATGACAAGTGTGCACTTTGCTTGGCATCCGAAATGTGATTCCTTACTCAGATAGCCCTTGACTGACTATTATCTGATTATCCTAATCAGCGTTTATACTTCTTAAAGAAACCTTCCCATGTTTCCCATTCTGCCATATCCCATACTTTCAACTTCTTATAGCTTGGAGACTTTTTCTTTAAATTTTTCCAAGTCTCACAGTTTTCCTCCTCCTCTTGTTTAGTACCCATGACACAGTTGGTTTGGGGATCTCAGCTTCTGTCTGTGGGGTTAGCCTTCCCATAGGGATGGACACATGACCTGCCCACGTCTTCACCTCTCTCCTTGTTGGGTGAGGATTTCAGGATTGACATAGAAATAAATAGTTGACCCTTGGCACGAAAAATGTGATTTTTAAGAGAGTTTGTATGAGCCTAAAGAAAAATATGACATTTCAAATTTACAGGTCAGATTGATTCCTAGGAATTATTTGCATATAGACTTGCTTTTCAAAAGATGGAAATTTTTAAGATTATATTTATTCTTATGTATGACCTTTTAGTAACCACTGGCTACGCAACCCAGTTTTTAAGCTGGCAAGCCTCTGGCAGCTCTATTTTCCTATTTGATCATTGGATATTTCAACAAACTAGGTGGCTTTACTCTTTTTGTTTTGTTTGTTTCCATTGAGGTAAACATCGAGTAGGCATGGAATAGTGCCTTCTGGCTTGTTTCTAGGCCAGCTGAGAACATGATTTTAGTTGTATTCAATTATAACTATTCTGTGGGCCCACAACATCGAGTCTAGAGATGCTCTCAGGAGCAGCCATTTAACAATATATTTTGTGACTACTGTGTGCCAGGCACTGTTCTGGTGTTGGAAACAGAACATAAATCTCCGTACTTGTAGGGAAGGGCTTTCGTGCGGTAAGACAGATAAACACAAATAAAGTCCCATGGCTAGTGCTATAATAAATATACTATAAGAACTCTAAGGTTTACCCCCTAACTTAGCTTTAGTGGATCAGGACATTCTACGTAGAGTGAACGTCCTGTGTAAAGGTCTAGACAAGTTTAGCACGGAGAAGAGGCTTGTGAAGGGAACGGTGGACAGGGTGGGAAGGGCATTGCATGTTCTCTCAGGGAGTTATCCTGGGGACGGGGGGCACCACTGATGGGGCTTTAGAAGGACTACAGCCTTATCAGATCAGATCTGCAACAATCAGGGAGTCTGGTGATTCCATGTAAGGAGAAGAGATGGCAATGGAAAGAAGAGGATGGTTAAGAGAGAGAACAGACCAGAATTGACTTGATTACTGATGGAATGAGAGGAGTGAAGGCATCAGAGGAGTCAAGGTTTTGTGTGGTTTTTTTTAAGGTTTTATTTATTTATTTGTCAGAGAGAGAGAGAGAGAGCACAAGCAGGGGGAGCGGAAGGCAAAGGCAGAAGCAGGCTCCCCACCGAACAAGGAGCACGATGTGGGACTCGATCCCAGGACCCTGGGATCATGACCTGAGCCGAAGGCAGACACTTAACCAACTGAGCTACCCAGACATCCCGAAGGAGTCAAGGTTAATTGTAGCCTGGATGGATGAGGAATTTTACCTTAGGAATGTGTGCTCTTAAGTTAAAATCTTCTGCATGATAAAGATGATTTAATCTTTGTATTTTGACTATTTTAAAAAATATATATATAAATATTTATATAAAATATAAACAAGGTTCTTTAAATTCTCTAACAGGCAAAGCTCTCTCCTACTGCATTTTCATATTTCCTTGCTAGAAGGGACAGATGGCAGGTGCAGATTGGGAAGAGGTGATTAAAAAGTGAGAATTATCTATTGGTGAGGCCAGGCCTACCTCATCAAGGCAGCTACAGTTGAGGTAAAGGATTTGGAAGAGAAGGTAGGACACTCTACCTGTGGGATATATCTTCTGAAACAATGAAGAGGCTGCTGAAAGCTGGGACAGTTTGTCTTCTATTTTAAAATCTCAAATGAGAGTCCGTGTCAGTCTCAGCCAAATTCCGTGAAATACTGTCATATATTTCAGGGAGCTGTAAGGAGATCTTTTATTACATCCTTTCAAATCCTGATGTGCCCTCTAGAAGTTGGCTTTCAAATACTTGTAGTCTTTTTCTTTTCCCCAGTGCAGACTCAGAAGGCTATTTTTTTTTTTTTTCATTTTCAGGTAGCTACAAAGTTTACTTTTGAAGTAGAAATTTTCTTTTCCAAGAAATATTGAAGGTCTTCAATATGACAGTACAATTTGAACTTTAAGAACTTTGTAATATATTCAACTTATGTGATTTTAGTCTGCAAATTTTATTTTTTGAGAAGTCAAACTATCTGATGCGTTTAGTCTGCATCATAAATTCTTGTGGGTTCCTTTAGGAGCCACCCATTATTTGTTATTTCATGGCCTTTTTAAATAAAAGAGGTATGCTGTAAAAACCTCCTCATTTTTTTTCTGTCTCCTTTTCTTCTTATCTCTCCCTTTCTTCTATTCATTTTCAGTCCAACAAACATTTATTCTTGGGCTGATACATGTAAGGCATTGTTTTACTCTGGAAACGTGAAGAGAGTGAGAAAGCTATTCCTACCACCACATGATTAGAATCTCTCACCTGCTTCTCTCTGTTTAACTTTCACCTTTTTTGTTTTGTACCTGGCTTGATTTTTTGTGTGTGCATAAATGCACTATTGTTTATATGTGAGTGGGTAGCATTTTTTTTCACTTAGTTTTCAAGTAAGCAAGCACAAATGTGTGACATGTGGGCCCACAGAATGTTTTCCTCTTCAACATGGCAGCTGGAGGAAGATGTGGATGGCACACCTTGTCATTTCTTCTTCTGGATCACTTCTCCTTCTGGGAGGGAATGCCTTGGACCAGCTCTGACCGTGAAAGGACACATTTGCATTTGTGGCTCTGGTTGGTAGTCAACAAAGTGATGGTGATAACATGTGGCAGAAATATACCAACAGATGCAGGACAAGAGTGAGCTGTGCTCAGGTAGATGAAGGATAAACTTACTAACACAGATTGCCCAAAGCCGGAGATACCACTGTGTTCCCAGTGAGAAGGCCAAGCTGCCGTGGTTTTCCAGGCCCCATTAAGACCCTGATACTAGTGCTTCTGCCATTTTCTTGAGATGACGATCCTGTAAGAACTTTGGAAAAGCTCCCCTTTCCAGTTTCATGGGGTTTTGAACCCCCTTGGCTCCTTGCAATAAAGGCAAGTTCTGGCTACTGCCCGCTGCAAGTGATTGGTAACAATCCCAGAATCTCCCTGTGTGCCTGCCCAAGATCCCTTTCCCCCTTGGACCATCCTGATCACAGACTTAGGTCTCAGGCTTGCTGAGGTCTATTCCTACAAGTTTCAAATTCTGTGATTTTGTTGACAGGTGAATAACACTGCAAATTTCTTGGTTATTTTTTCATTCTTATTTTGTACAGTTTGAATTTGCAACTTCAGCCCAATTGTTAAAGCAACTCTAAAGTGAGGAGAGCCAAAGATTTCATGCTAACTTCCAACCCCAATTCTACTGCCTGTTTAGAGCAATATGTTAAGGAAAATTCTAAAGCTTCATGCAGGTTCCGTGAGAGAGCGTTCTGGTTGATCAGAGATACATTCCACAGGCAAGGGAGGCGAATAATGGCATGTGTTCCTGACATTTCCCATCCCTGGCCTAGCACTATCCTAAATCTTTAAAAGAGAGGAACACATACCTCTCCTGTGGCCCTCGCAGGAGCATACATTGGCCTGTTGGATGCTGGCTCTGAGTTATATTACTAGATCTGCCAGTGACGATGGATGTGATACGAAATACATCACTTGGGGCATTTCAAGCAAGCACAGAAATGTCTGGTAAAAATAACAGAAGACATGGATCCAGCAGCACTTTCTCTAGCAGATTTGTCTCTATGATTTTAAGGAAGCCCCAGCGCATAGCCTTTCCTTGCAGCAAAATGATGTCACTGACATGGTAGGAATTGTGGGGTTCTGAGAACTCCTGCCATAACAAAAATAAAAATCTATTCCATCAGTTTGTGAGTGGTCCTTGAAATTTAATCACGAGGAGTGTGTCCCTGTGGTAGACCAAGGAAATTGAACTCTGCTATGTAAATAGATTATAGAATTAAAGAACCTTGAAGTGAGAAGTGATGCTAGGGACATTGATTTCCCTACTGTTGTTTTCTAGTTGAGGAGACAGCGGCACCCTGTCCAGTTGGGTCTCTTTAATTTTAAGGGGAAAGAAAACTAGCATTTATCCTCTAGTTACTACCAACTGTGTTCTAGATTAGGACACTTAAACGTAGAGTTTGAGTCATGTGTTTAAGAGCAACAGCTAGGTTAGTAGCACAGTCAGAATTCGAATCGGACTTGGTCTGGCCCTTAGCCCATATGCTCTTTGCACAAGCTCCCATTGCTCTCCACTTTATTAGTATTTTTACCGTCCATTCACTCCACTATCCAATTCACCTATGTGTATCTTACTCTACTGAAGTCTGACTTCTGCTACTTTTGACATTGTAAGCAGACGATAAACTAATTTATGTCTTGTGTTAATAGTTAATAAGACTGAATGCCTTATGACACTTACCGTGAACCTACTTTGTGATAGTCCCTAGAGATATCAAAGAGATATCACCACTGCCCTGAAAAATTCCCGAATATTACTGCACTGCCATGTGCCTCGACAACCTATCACTTTTTGTGAACAGATTTGTGATAAATTATAACTATGCTTTCCATCATTCCCAACACTGAGTCACTGTGTTCTTTGGGCGAGTTCAGATCTGCTTCCTCTGTCACACTACACTTCTTTCCTTTCTTTTTCTTCTTTCTATGAATTATTAAGAATGTCCACCTTATGAAGGCTCTCTCTGATTAATTAATAACTGCTCGAAAAGGTCTTTGAAAACCTGAAATAGGAAGCAAACTGTAAACTGTTTTCTCCTATAGCTTTTGGTATTTTTCCTCCCTAGGACACTTGAAGGTCTTTCCCATTGTCTGGGCCTAGTCATCATTAAAACCCAAAGAAGTGGAATTGGTGGCATGAATGATCTACTTATTATTGCCCCTGGTCAGGCTCAGCGGGCAGGAAAGATTCAAAACCCAGGAAGCCTAGAGCTCTGCTTCATTATAAAGAAATGCCACCACCTGCATTTTTCACACCACTTTCTGGGAGGATATTTAAGTGAAAGAGGTTTTGTTGTTGTTGTTGCTTTGGTTTATTGTTTGCTTCTTTGTTCCCAGCAAGTCCGTGTTATTCACACTGAAACACAATGTCAGGTGATACCCTCTGACTTTGAGGCGCCATTTAAAATACGTATTGTCCCTTCCAGTTGTTGGAGAACATTCATGGTATTTCCAGAGTCCAGATTCCACAGAGGATTTCTTTAGCACCAAGGACAGACACTCTTCTTCCCCACGTCCCTATGCATTACTGTCCTCAAGCTGAGTCATTTTTTCTCTCTTCTTATCCCATATGAAGAGTTGAGAGTGACAGTAAAAGAGTGTCCTAGAGAAGGTATAACTTACAACTGCTTCAACTATTTTTTACCTTTCCACCTACTAAAGAGCCCAAAGGAGAAAACAGGGAACATTCCATGGAAATATTGATAAATATATGTCAGTTAAAGCTATTAAAATAAGGAAATAAGGGAATATTTATATCTACTAAATTAGGGGGGAAAGCATTAAATGTTGCTACCCAGACTGGTTTGCAGTGAAAATATCACACTTTGTAGTTGTTCTCAATTCAGAGCTGTACATTAGAATCCAGTGGGCAGTTTTTGTGACTTACCAATGCCAGACCTCCACCTCCACTCCTAACCCTCAGGGCTGGAGCAAAACAGGCTTTTTGAAAGTCATTTTCATAATATTTAAAGGACTCCCAAGATGTTGGCATTTCCGAACCTCATAATCTCACTTATGGTAAATTATCCTAAAGAAATAATTCAAAATAACGAGAAAGCTACATGAGAAGAGTTCACAGTTTTTTATTATACATAAAAATTTAAACAGCCTAAATATTTAATGGATGATGGTAATTTCTGTCCCCATCATCACACGCCCACCAATATAACAGCACCTGCCTGTGTTGGGTTTGAAGTCCATCTAGTGCAGAGTTGGCTCTGGAACCGGGCCGAATGCAGCTTACAGGCAGATTATCTGTGACTCTAGTAGGGCTGGCAAAGTCAGGGACAATTGGTATTGATGTCATCACTGAAATTATATTTTTAAAAAAACAGACATTGCTTGTAAACGACCAGAAGGAAATAGAGAAAAATAGAAAGGATTTGGTTTGTAGGAATAGTGAAATTGTGCAATAATTATTTTTCTTTCGTTTTAAATTCTGTTAACATAATTTTAATGTCTGTACAAACATTTTTAATGGGAACTATTGGGAGCCTAAAGAGATTTTTTTTTAGCTTTATTAATTAACCTAAAGATTAAAATGTAATAATATCAACTGGCCAGACTCAAGTAGCTTAAACCCAGTGCCTTAAGAATCACCATTTGTCTCAACCATCACAGAGTATCTCTTCCTACCAGTGGGACAGAAAAAATGGATCTTTCTTCCATTACTGGCACACATTTGGATTAAGACATTGTCTCCCAGGATTAATATTATTCATTTTAGGAAATGGCTAGTATAAGCATTTTATTATATTAGCTAGTTACTAAGTCAGGAAGTCCTTATGGAATGATTCAAGGCAAGAACGATTTGATTGAGTGGAGTAGGGGAGGCTTCATTAAGATACAGTAAAAGCCCAGACTTTAGCATCTGATACCTGGAAAAGAAAAGCATTGCAAATGTTAGTTTAACCCTGAGCTTACTAGTTAACAGGGCTAACAGGCTGTTGGTCTTCTGTTCCCTTCCGGATACTTTTGTTGATAAATTGCTCCCAGGGGCTTGCATTGCAGATCATCCTTTATCATAGGACTTGTCAAACAAAGTATTACATGCTTTGGGACTTTCCCTTAACAAAAATTCAAAAGGGATTGTGTGTGTGTATGTGTGTGTGTGTGTGTGTGTGTTTTGTGCCAGGTATAGTCCCTGACATCCTAGACTTTATTATCTCACATCAAAACTCACTTGTTCAGTCTCCGCTATTAAGCAATCAGTTCACTTGAAGATGCTAATTATTGCTAATGGACGATATTGTTGTCTCTGTCACCAGGTCAATGGGTGGGTGAGAGATTTATTAGTTTTTTTTTTTTTTAAAGATTTTATTTTTTTGACAGAAACATAGCGAGAGAGGGAACACAAGCAGGGGGAGTGGGAGAGGGAGAAGCAGGCTTCCTGCCTAACAGGGAGCCCGATGCGGGGCTCGATCCCAGGACCCTGGGACCATGACCTGAGCCGAAGGCAGACGCTTAACGACTGAGCCACCCAGGCGCCCCGAGATTTACTAGTTTTAAGCCCAAACGTCATTGTAGTCTTGATCCAGGCACTGGAGACCACTGGTGTTGATGTTCTGTATTTTTCTTCTTTTCCTTCTTGATTTTTGGTAAAGGCTCCAGTGGATGCAGTGCTTCTCAAATATTGGAATGCACACGAATCACCCGGGATCCTGCTAAAATGCAGATTATGATTCAATAGAGCAGGGGTAGGGTCAGATTCTGCAGTTCGAACAGGCCCTCAGACGACACAGATTGTGTTGCTTATCCATGGAATAAATATGCTTTGAAAAGCATGGACTAGGGAATGAGACAAACCCTGATGGACACAGGAGGAGAAATTAGTCTTTTCCTACAACAATATGACTATCAGCCTTCATCCCACACTTCCAGTAATTCAAGTGATCATTCTAAGTCTAAAATTTGAAATTTGCTACTGTTTTACTCCGCTCTACAGAGATTTTCTTTTTTCTTTCTTCTTTTCTTATCTCATCTAGGGAAAATTATGGGAATAATAACCTAGATAATTCCTTAGATTGCTTGTGTTCTTTAACATCCTTTTATTTAGGTTCTATATGTGGCATGCAGATTTACATGCAACCTAAGTATATATATTTCACTGGATGTAAAATTTTAAAATTACTGAATTTTTGTAAATAATATATAATGCTTTCAGAGAATGTGTATATTATGTAAATACTTATATGCTTGTTTGGAAAAAAGAGAAACAATTATTTTGGTAATGATGTAGCATAAAGAATCTATATTTGGAGTCAGATACTTGATATTAAGTTTGGGCTGTTTTAATTTCATTATAGCTTTGGCAATTTTCTTATCTTCTCCGGTTGTTCTTCCTCATCTGTAAAATGGGTGTGATAACAATGTGAGGGAGTGTTGAAGATGAAGAGAAAATATATATGAAACACCTTGTAAACTGAAAGCATTTTACAAAGTTGCTAAATGTTAATTATTATTAAGTTTTCATATACCTTGTCTGGAATCTCAGCATGTTTTATTACATTTCACATGCTAATATCAATGAACTGTATTAAATTTAAGTAAAGAAAAAAAACACCTCCTATACTCATTGTACCTCTCGAAAGAAAATAAACTGTTATAATATCGACACAGAATTTATTAAGGAAGTAATCCCCTAAACAGTAAAAATGTGCTAATTTTTGAAAAATAATTATTTAAGCTATTACAAGCTCCAGTGCTTTTATAGCTGACGTTTTTTCCTCTAGTTTTGCTAAATCTAGTAGTTTATCTCAATTATTAAGTGACACTAATACATAAGTATCTAAGAGGTGAAATAAATCCCTACTAACCTTGCATAGAAGGGCTTCTGAAACAATGATCAAACTTCGTAAGAATGCAAAAATACTCCTTAAATACGATAATCATTCAGAAACAGTGACACATGTATCTAATGAGTGAAAAATACTAATTTCCTTTTACTCTCCCCCAATATATGTAAATGTTAGCAAGCCTGCTGAAAAGGTTGAATCAGAGATTAGCTCAAAACCGTCAAGGAGAATATCAAAACGGCACCTTCTAGGGCATGTAGGCAAACCAAATACTTAGTGGCGACAGGCTAATTTATCATAGTGCAGTTGCCATGGCAACAACAGTTCTTGGTGCCATGTGACCTAAAGCAGTGTCTGTTGACTGGCTCTAACTGACTGTCAGTTCAGCAAAGGTTCCACTGTTTCCAGTGAAAGGGAAGAGAGAGCATTGATACTTGTTGAAAAGGCATAATAATAATAGTGTATCTCAAACCATGAAAGCATCCCTTTGTCTCCTTGACATTTATTTTTATTCTGGTTAAAGGGACCCCTCTAATTTTTGTTACACAAAGGCCCCTTATTTAGTCACAGATTAAATATGTGTTTCCCTGTTTACTAAGAATACCATCTATGCCAATGGAATTACAAACAAGTATTTAAAATCTTCTATGGTAATAATATTTTATTTACAGTGTGCTAAATTTTGAACAACATCTTTTCCAATATTTCTCATAAGCTCATAAGAAATCTGCTGCATGAAATATGAAGTAAATTTCCCTGCATATAATTTTCTCAGATATAAAAAAAAAAAATGGAGCCTGACAGTTCTCCCCTCTGATCTGAAAGAGCATGAGATCTTTGGGAAAGGTAGACAATAGGTTTGCACATAATTTTTCTTGTCTCTTTGTCACTGGTATTTTCATTGATGGGTAAGTAACAAGGCCCACAGAGATAGTCACACTCTTTGATTCGACAATGCCACTCTTGGGATTGTATCTGGGGGAAATTCCACTAAATAAAGAGTTCTAGATATAGGGGAGAAAGAATGAGATTTGGAGTCAGATAGATAAGAATTTCAAATCCTGGGTCTGCCACAGGCTCACTGAGTGCCCTTGGGGAAGTATTTTACCTCAACGAGACTCAAGTGCCCTCATTTGTAAAACAGACTTGAGAGTATCCACCCTGAACGGTGATTGGGAGCCTTATAAATCATACGTGCTAGGTGTCTGGTCTATGCCTCGTGTATCTATCAGAGCTCTCGGCGTGGGCTCCTTCTCAGGGGCAGCAGCATCTATAAAGCAAAACCTCGGAAATAATCCGTAGGCCCCCGATTAGAAATAGGAGCTAGTAAATTGTATATTACCGAATTAGGTATATCAGCAGAATTATATATGATGTAATCATGAACATTTTGATTTTTAAAACTGACTTACGGAGGAACTTTTATTATACACAAATAAGAGTATTATGAATAGCAGAGGTAGAATCACGGGCTGCACAATACACTATCATTATGTGAGGTGTACGTGTACATGTATGAAGAAGGTAATTTGCCAAATCAAAATAGTTAGGTTGCACGGTCGTAAGTGATTTCTGTATTAATATGGAACACCTCCTTTCAGGCACATTACTATCTTTTCAGTTAAAAAAGGTAATGAGGGCGCCTGGGTGGCTCAGTCGTTAAGCGTCTGCCTTCGGCTCAGGTCATGATCCCGGGGTCCTGGGATCGAGCCCCACATCGGGCTCCCTGCTCAGCGGGGAGTCTGCTTCTCCCTCTCCCACTCCCCCTGCTTGTGTTCCCTCTCTCGCTGTGTCTCTCTCTGTCAAATAAATAAATAAAATCTTTAAAAAAAAAATAAAAATAAAAAAGGTAATGAAAGGAAAGAATATAGAGGTTGGAATGGTGAAGTGAGCCCCTTCTGGAGTCTACAGCAACTGGAATGCATCCCTAAGTCCCTCTTTCTCTTTTACTTAAGAATGCTCACTCACCCAAGCTGTAGCAGACACTAAAGTGTAGTTCTGCTCACACTTCTGAACATTTCCTTTATGTCCCCAGAGCAGTGCTGCGAGTGAGAAACAGAAAAGAATTTGTAAGAAAGAATCCATGTGTGAAAGAGTTCCAGTTTATGTACCAAGGAGACAGGATAAGTGGAAGAGAAGTTCAATAGTGAAAGCAATTTGTAAGGTTGCTTAAAAGGTGTGGTTTGCATTTGGAATGCATTTTCTTTCGAATTCCGAATTTAGACCTTAGATACCCTGGCATATGGGAAGAACAGCTGTAAGTCCACGTTCTCGTGTTTTCCATAGGACTAAAAAGTTCATTATAGCCTCCAACTAATGATCACAGGAACGAAGACACACACGATTTTCTAGCTGAGCTTTTTTAAGTAGCAGGAGAGCAGTTCATTGAGTGCCAGGTTCAGTGCTGACAGCCCAGGAAGGGGTGAGGAAGACAGATAAGAAGGCATTGACAGAGACAGCTGGGTAAGTCTCACATTGAATGCTGACATGTCCTCCTCTCTCAACATTCTAGCTCAACTGGCCAGCGTCCAGGTACTATTATCTACTCTGGCAAGGACAGGCCACATTTCACTTCATGCAAAAAGTATGTCAAGCAGAAGAAGTCAGTAATAGCCAAAGAAAAGTGCTTGATGCTTTTTTTTTTTTAACACAATTCTTATCACGACTGCTCTGCCTCTGACCATGAGGTGATTCTTAATTTACATGAGGAGTGTCAGTGAATTTGTTGTTGTTGTTGTTGCTCTTTTAAAACAGAAGAATATATATTTTAAAAGATTGAAACTATAGACTGAAATCCTCCCCTGTTGGTTTTAGTGAAAATTCCATCTCATTCATTGTTAGGGTCCTTTCCCTAGGCCAGCATCCCACCACACTCCAGTGGACTTACAGGCAATAATCAAAACAAGGGTGTGGTATTAGACCTTAGTCAAGTATGGCTGCCGCTAGCATTCTCACTGACAAGCCAAAGTGGTCTCTTGAAATTTGGTGGCCCTGTGCTTCTTTACGGTAATGAATGGGCCATATCTTTGGACTGTGCTTTTGCTTCCCTCGTTTACCCAAAGATTCATCTCTGAGATCTCATTGCTCTCTGACATGTAGCTAAGTTCCCATTGCATAGCCACAGACTTCTCCCTTTCCCCAAATCCCTGGGCAAATTACTTTCAAGTCAGAGGGAACTTCTGCTCCACTTCAACCTTTCCCATTCCCTTGGCCTCTTCTTCAGAAGGTTCAGGCTTTTGTAAAACAGAAACCAGTAGGACTTATAGGCTCTGCCTAATTTGTGGGCAGCTTTATATATCCCCAGAGGCAACAAAACATGGGGGCTACTAGAATAGAGAAAAGGAAAAGAAAATACAGAGAGAACGTGGGGCCGAGAAAGAGAGAGTGAGATATATATATATATAGAGAGAGAGAGAGAGAGAGAGAGAGAGAAAGAGAAAGAGAGAGAAATAGTATTATCCATTAAGGTGCATACCTTCATGGTCCACTACAAAGTACAAGGAAGTTGTGTGTGTGTCTGTGTGTGTGTGCGTGCCTGTGTGGTTGTTATTGCTATGTGAAATGAAAGCATGGAGGCGTAGAGTCATGGAGACAGGGAGAGATTGAAGCAAATGTGAATCAATAACTGCAAGATCACCAGGTTGAGTGGAGTAACGATTTGAGTTGCCTGATACAGGCTCTGGGCACTCCTATATGAGGTCAGCTCTAGAGATCACTGTTTCATAAATCAATAACTGTTTCAAGTTTATTTGTTCTGACTTTAAGAGAAAAGAATGCCATACCTTGTTTGTGTTGATGTTCATTAGATGATGTGCCTGTATTTAGATGTAGCATGAGATTTTATTTTGAGTGACATATAATCTTTGTGCATTTTAAAATAATGGATGAAATTATTAGTAGCATTAATTGTAACTTTTTAATATCATTTACACCTTCATTTTGACTTTGGCCCTTTAGATTAACTGGTTTGGGAAGCTTATTAACAGGGCCCAGATCACAGGCATGAATTTCTTGGGACCTGGCTAACCTGACTCCATTTCATGATTATAGATTGTACTTCTAACCCCAACCTGCCAGTTTTAAATGCATTTTTCTGGTCTCAAGGGGTATTTTGTAAGAGTATGTGAACAAATCAATGGAAATCGATTTCCTTTTGGAAAAAAACTCAAATATCATGACCTACATCTCATGAGTAGCTGGCACCTTTGCATATGGAAGACATAATTAATTCATTCATTTTCAAGTATAGCTGTCTACATGGATGTCAAGATTAAACAAATTTACATTAAAAACATTGTTTACTCTTGACAGATCAGTAGACTGAAGTCTACATCTGCAGGCAGGAAGTTTATTGCTCTTGAATGAGATCCAATTAAGCTTTTCAACATTTTCCAAGAGCATTCAAGAAAGGAGAAAAAAATATGTATGTATTCTCCTGCTAGTGATTCTTTACAACCAACCGGGTAACTTACAGAATTATCTTCACCATTGGTAATACAATCTATTTAAAGTAATAAAGTAAAGAAGTCCCATTTTGTCTGTCAAACCATGCAGATACTATTATGAATAGTAGATGTGTCAGAAATTTGCAGTTTTAGAGGCTCAAGTCATGTAAGTTGTCATCTGCTGCTCATTTATTCTGGTCTTGACTAACCTTTTAATTTTTTTTTTTTTGAGAATCATAATGCTTATGTTTTTGTCTTATTTTACTTCCAATGTCTGTGTAGATTTTTTTCCCAGATTAATGCTGTTATTTGAAACCTATTCCCATCTTTCTTATTTTTTTTATGATTTCTTTTTTGGATTGTAATACCATTTTAGGCTGAATCAAGATTGTGTGGGAAAGGCAACTGAGTTTAAAATGTAGATGTCACTTGCATGTTTTTAACTTTTCTGAGCCTGTTAAAAATGAGATCAGATAAGCACATTGTATAAGCTAATGCATGTTAACATGTAGCACATAGTAAAAGTAAGTGTGGTTGTGATTACTTATTTTGATCATCAGACATTGAGGGGTCTGGTCCAATTGCCTTTCAGCTACCTCATTATTGCTGACTTTAATGAGCAAGCTATTGAGAACTGTAATGATACCTGATAGCTATGTAATTTCATGTTGCAACACATCATAAAGCAGTAAATAAGTACAGTTAAGATCCCATGTGAAATACATTAAAAAGATTATAAATCCCATACTTTGGAAGATATTAACATTGTATTGAAGATATTATATCTATTGTATTCTGAAACTCTAAACCCAGTTGGTAAATATTCTGTCCATCATTGAGTCATTCACCTGTTGATCACTGTAAGTGGACAGACATTGGGAACAAAGAAATAATAAGCTCTAGTTTAAGAAAGTACATAAGGGAGGAACGTAATTACAGTGCAGTGTAATTACAGTTGATCCTTGAACAACATGGGTTTGAGCTATATGGGTCCACTTATACACAATTGTTTTTGATAAATACGGTAGGGTACTGTAAATGTATTTTCTCCTCCTTATGATTTCCTTAGTAACATTTTCATTTCTCTCTCTATTATAAGAATTCAATATATAATATATATACTATAAAAAATATGTGTTAAGCTACTGCTTATGTTACATAGGTAAGGCCTCCAGTCAACAGTGGGCTATTAGTGGGAATCAAAAGTTGTATGTGGATTTTTTACTGCGGAGGTGGGGTCAGCTCCCTTAACCCCTGTGCTGTTCAAGGGTCAACTGTTTTGTATTTAGTATAAAATAATTGGATACACGTAAAATTTCATTGTAAGCATTGTCATAATAGTGACAATAAAGTGTTGCATAAAAGCCATTAGATATGATGACCAGTTAATCACTGGTGACTTTCAATACAGCAATTTCTGTGGAACAGGTCCTGTAATGCTATTTTTTTTTCTTATTATAAAGCCTAAAGAGATACATATTTTACTGAAGAATTCACAAAATACATGGAAAATGGAGATGAGGCTACCTTTTCATGAATGTGCTTGAGTTTGATCAGATTATAATATAGAATGAGTATTTCAATTTATCCCCAAAGGATATCCTAGTCTTGTGAGGTTGAGAACTCATTGCCTCCTAGAGAATGCTAAGAACAAATCAGCTTTAATCAGAATAATTTTTTTGAAGATAAGAGCAAATGAAATGTTCTGGATGGTTTCAATGATTGGACCAAACTGTCAAAGGAAGCAGAGAGCAGGAAAGCAGACTTATTTTGTGACAATTTAGGTGCTGTTTTTTTTTTTTTCCCCCAGCTTCAGTCTACAATTATAGAATAAGCTGATTTTTAGCATGCCACTTAATTAAATAAGAATAACTTAGGGCACCTGGGTGGCTCAGTCATTAAGCGTCTGCCTTCGGCTCAGGTGATGATCCCAGGGTCCTGGGATCAAGCCCCGCATCGGGCTCCCTGCTCTGCAGGAAGCCCGCTTCTCCCTCTCCCACTCCCCCTGCTTGTGTTCCCTCTCTTGCTGTGTCTCTCTCTGTCAAATAAATAAAATCTTAAAAAGAAAAAAAAAGAATAACTTAGAAAGAGAAGAAGATACACATTGCTTAAAAACTAGTTCTAGCAAACAAATCTGAGTAAGTGCACTCCAAAGGAAATTTGAGAATCTACATGACAGAAACTAGGGCCAAATTTAGAGATGAAAGATCTAATTTGCAGAACCAGATACTGCCTCAGTATATTCATGGATTTTATCATAAGGGAAGATTATAAGGAGAGAATAATCTTTTTTTTTTTTTAAAGATTTTATTTATTTATTTGAGACAGAGAGAATGAGAGACAGAGAGCATGAGAGGGAGGAGGGTCAGAGGGAGAAGCCGACTCCTTGCCGAGCAGGGAGCCCGATGCGGGACTCGATCCAGGGACTCCAGGATCATGACCTGAGCCGAAGGCAGTCGCTCAACCAACTGAGCCACCCAGGCGCCCAAGGAGAGAATAATCTTTTAGATTATTTTATATTTTCCTGGGTCGATACTTTATCATGACTATTGGAGTCTGTCCCACCTGGAATTAAATGAACTGTGTAACTATGGACAAACTTTGTGAGGCTTAGGTGCCTTTTCTGTAAAAATGGGAACATTAAAATATATAAAATATGATATGTGATGGTGATTGGCATAAGACTAAGCACAAAGTCAATATTAATTTAATATTAGTTTAACGTTACTTCAATTTCTTATGTAGACATTGGTGCTTCACCTCTTAAGAAAATAACAAGAGCTAGAACATAAATTGAATACAAAAGCAATTTTATGTAAAATTTTTAAAAAGTAAACATATCTTTTTAACCTCTAGATTTTTCTAAGCCCTGCCCTAAAATGCCAGTCCTGAGTTCTCTACTGATGGTTAGGTCAATTGATGTTCAGACCAAAAGTAAGGCAGAAGTGGTGAGCTACCTGAGGGCCTTCACCTTGTTCAAGAAACCTCATCTCTATGACAGGTTGAAATATTATCATCTGAAGTCAGGAAGGAAGCACTCGAAAATTCTCACAGAGCAACCTCTTGTTCTTGTTTTGTCTTTGTTTTTGTTTTTTTGGTCTCTTACCTCAATTTATCTTTGGTGAATGACAGGGGATTTTAAATCAACAGACTACGGTTCCAATCCTTTCCCTTTCTTTTTTGTTTGTCCTTCTGCAAATTAAATATAAATTTAGTCCCTTGTCTATAAAACTACAGTATGAATACCTATCTCTAAGGTTGGTTCCAGAATTAAATGAAATTATGTAAAGTGCTTGTCTTATTGGCACATAGTAAATATTCAGTCAATTATAGTAAAACTTAAAATTTCTTATTAATATAAATACATTATTACCTATCAAAATGTGGGATTTGTAATTTCTAAAATATATTTTATATGGGATCTTAACTGTACTTATTTAATGCTTCATGATGTGTTACATGATGTGTTACAAGATGAAATGACCTACTTATCAGATACATCACAGTTCTCTGTAGCTTGCTATACATCTCTAAAAATATTAGATGCCAGAATTTTTAAAACTTATAGAGCGATAACTTCTTCTAGTTCATTTCTAGTTTTCACTGATTATATCAGTTTTCCATTGCTTTGCTGCTATAACAAATCACCATAAACTTAGAGGCTTAAAACAACGTAAGTTTATTATCTTACAGTTTGGAGATCAGAAATCCAAATATCAAGGTGTTGGCAAGGTCTCACTCCTTTTGCAGACTCTAGTGGAGGATGTATTTCCTTGCCTTTTCCATGTTCTAGAGGCTGTCTGCATTTCTTGGCTTGTAACCCCTTCTTCCATCTTCAAAATCAGTGGTCTAGCATGTTCATATTGCATTTTGTCTCTCTGACCTTTGCTTGCTTCATCACATCTCTGATTCCCATTCTCTTGATTCCTCCTTTCCCTGACAAGGACCCCTGTGATTTTACTTTGTCTATCCACATAATCCAGGATAATCTCCCATCTCAAAATCCTTAATTTAATCATATCTGTAAGATCTCCTTTGTCAGTTAAGGCTATGTATTCAAGATTCTGGGGATTAGGACAAGGATATCTTAGGGAGACATTATTTTGTCCACCGCAGTGAATTTAAAGGAAAGATATTTATTCCTTAAGGTCATTAAGGACATAATATGAAAAGGCTCAAGTTTAAGGTTCATATTTTCCTTTCCAAGTGTAAATCAAAAAGGATATAGCAGAAGAAACTTTCATTGGATTTTTACCCTATGACAGAATTGTGCAAGGTAATTTACATAATTTAATTAAGTTATTTAAGCCACACCCACTTTATTAGTTAGTTTGCTTTACCCTATTTCATAGAGGAGGAAACAGGGATTCTTAATCTCAGGAAACAAACTGAGGGTTGCTGGAGTGGTGGGGGGTGGGAGGGATGGGGTGGCTGGGTGATAGACATTGGGGACGGTATGTTCTATGGTGAGCACTGTGAATTGTGTAAGACTGATGAATCACAGACCTGTACCTCTGAAACAAATAATATATTATATGTTAAAAAAAAAAATAGAAGATAGTAGGAAGGGAAAAATGAAGGGGGGGCGGGAAACCAGAAGGGGAAAGGAAGCATGAGAGACTACAGACTCTGAGAAACAAACTAAGGCTTCTAGACGGGTGGGGGGTGGAGGGATGGGTTAGCCTGGTGATCGGTATTAAAGAGGGCACATATTGAATGGAGCACTGGGTGTTATACGCAAATAATGAATCATGGAACACTACACATCAAAAACTAATGTTGTAATGTATGGTGATTAACATAACATAATAAAATAAAATTTAAAAAAATTAAAAAATAAGAAGAGGAAACAGGATTTATAGGGTAATTTGTCCAAAATCACTCTAATAGTGGTAGAATCAAGAATTTAGAACAAGCCTAGCCATTTTTAAAGTTTACATTCTTTTTTTTTTAAGATTTTATTTATTTATTTGAGAGAGAGAGAATGAGAGACAGAGAGCACGAGAGGGAAGAGGGTCAGAGGGAGAAGCAGACCCCCTGCTGAGCAGGGAGCCCGATGCGGGACTCGATCCAGGGACTCCAGGATCATGACCTGAGCCAAAGGCAGTCGCTTAACCAACTGAGCCACCCAGGCGCCCTTTAAAGTTTACATTCTTAACTAGATCATGCTCCACCTATAACTCACTAGAAAGACTTAAGGGGATTCCTAAAATATAAATAAAGTCTTTAGAGATTCCTATCTTGTTTTACATGGCTAATCACTTATCTCTTTCACCTGTGATTTTATCTTTTCCTAAACTAAAAATGGAAAACATGCAAACAGAAAATATTATTCTATTACATATATAGCTATTAAATATGAATAGTTTTGCTAAAAAAAAGTAATTTTTACTTCATAACAGCTAATTGATACTTTTTACTAAGATATGCATAGATCTTGGAAGATAGTCAATCAAAATTAAAAATGTGAATGTGGATGCTGAAGAACTTTGTAACTTTATTTAATCAAACAAATATACTGAGATGCTATTAAGTTTTTAAGGTTTTGTAGAGGGACCCTAGATTGCAAACTGCCCAGAGTAGAGATGAGACATTGAGAAAAGAGACTCTGGCAGTTTCAGTGTTGAACTTCCTGTCTGAAAAGAGAGGCTAAATACAAGTATATTAGGGGAAAATGGAAATAAAATAAAATATTGAATTATTACTAATGGTTTTCTTTTTTTTCTTTTTTTTTTGGCTTTTAAAAAATTACTTACTTTTATTAGGACTTTTTTTTTTTAGAGCAATTTAAGTTTCACAGCAAAATTAAGTGGAAGGGACAGAGATTTCCCATATAACTACACATGGCCTCCCCTTTATCAAAAAAAAAAAAAAAGTTTATCGATAAAACCAAAAGGTGATTTTTTTGCAAAGATCAACCATTTTTAAAACTTTGAGAAGTATGATTTCAAAATAAAATGTAAATTAACAATGTCATAAATGAAGTAGAAACACAGATAAGTTTAAACATTTATAAAAGATGCTATTTTACTTACCTAGATGAAAATGGATACTCCTTTAAGAAAATAAAAATTCTCAAAACTGGCTCAAGAAAAAATAGATATAAATAGATTTAGAAGAAATTGAAATGTCAGTCATAGAACTAACTTAAAAATTGTACAAGACCAGGTGGATTTACAGATGAATTCCATATACTTTCAAGGGACAAATTATTCTAAATTTATACAAATTATTTCAAAACCTATAATAAACGAAGGAATTCAATTTGGAAAGGCTACAGACTGTAGGATTCCACTTATATGACACCCTGGAAAAGTCAAAACAATGGATAGTAAGAAAGACAGTGGTTTCTCAGGGGTTGGGGAGGAGGAAGGATGAAGAGGAGGAGCACAGAGGACTTTCAGGGCGGTGAAAATTCTCTGTATGATACCATCATGATGGATACATGTCACTGTGCATTTGTCCAAACCCATACAATGAGCAACACCAAGAGTGAACCCTAAGGTAAATTATGGATTTTAGGAGATTATGATGTGTCAGCGCAGGTTCATCAACGGTGACAAGTGTACCTCTCTGGTGGGGAGTGTTGATTACTAATGGATTTCAATGCCCTACTCTACCTATGTAGTAACCTAGTCTACTAATATATTTTTTTTTAATGCCAAATGAATGATCCTTTGAATTGAATAGTTTATTACTTCCTAAAGCAAGTGTATTAGAAAGATAGTGAAATATAAATATTATTTCACCATTGAGAGTACTCAGATGATAATGAGAAGTATGATTAGTCTAAGAGTTGAAAACTCTAACCTTATGTTCCTTTCAGATTTGGGCTAAATGTATCTTTTGATACAAGAAGCTAGAAGGCACAGTCTAATAGAAAGGCTATCCAATGTAACTGGTGTAGATTGTTCCTGGTTGAAGGAACAGCTCTACCATAACACCCAACAGCCTACTGATTTGGCTACTTTCATTCTCAGCCATCTTCAAACTTGTAAGAATATCTATGTGCCATATCATGTGATATAACTCCCTCCCAAATTCAAAATATGAACCATTAAGTTCATCTCACTTTCTCAAAAATTTGCCGATCTCAAGCCCAAGCTGTAGGTTTTAAACTGTTCACAAATTCATTTAAAAGCGACCTAAATGAAAGAGGAAAGATTATTGAGAAAAGGAAGAATTAAGTGCTCCAGACCTCCCAACTTTTTTAATTAGTTTGTTCTGAATAAGAGAGAGAAAGAGAGAAAGAGAGAGAAATGGAAGGAGGGAGAAATGTCTGAAAATCATTGTCCTAGCACTTTATACCTGGTTGACAAATGTATAAACATGTTTAAAATTAGAAGCTTGTAGTTTCAAATATTGAATTATAAACTCAAGGAACATAATATAAAAATGAATTGAGTTTCAGCATATGTGTTTCAATTTCAAGATCTATTGTTGACTCATTTTTCAACTAAGATTAGCTTTCAAGTTTTGAGAATTTAAATGAGTTCAACCTGAAAAATCCTCCAAAGCAACTTGGAATTCATATAGAGTTCATATCAACAGATTTCATTTCAATTCGATGCTTACTGTATATACAGTAGAAAATAATTCAGTTGACTTTAGTAATCTATTGTTTTGTTTGTGTAGT
The DNA here is from genome assembly GCF_011800145.1 of Mirounga leonina. Classification (NCBI taxonomy): domain Eukaryota; kingdom Metazoa; phylum Chordata; class Mammalia; order Carnivora; family Phocidae; genus Mirounga; species Mirounga leonina. The sequence continues at coordinate 65,296,728 of NW_023270268.1, forward strand.
GATTTATTTTTTTCTGTGTTCAAGTTCAGTTGATACTAGGAATACATTTGGAGATGTTTAAAATGGTTTTCTTTCATCAGTCTAAAGGCTTAGTTTCTTTTGTTTTGATTGTGATCAAATCTCATTTATTTTACTCTAGGAAATAATCATTGTTCAGCAACTCAAATTTAATTGAATTTATAAATATGAATTTTCAGTTCACTTAAGAGATTATCAAAGTGTTTTTCCAGTAGGATTGTATTATCCTCATTGAAGGAAGCAATTAAAGTGTATATGAATTTTATGATCTGTCCCAAATCATACAATAAGTGACTGTCAAAATGAGAAAAGAAACTGAAGACTCTTAACAAGTAGTATGTAGTATGTATTCTCACCATGGTGTTTCTTCATATATATATACTGACAATACAAGAATCAGAAATTGACATCATGATGAATTATGTGCTGTTGATCATACTAATTGTAGTAGTTGGGGTTATTTGAATTACTTGAGTGACTAAAACAAACCCTAAGGTCATTGCTATTCTTGACACTCTTTTTTTTTATCCTAAGAAGAACATCTTCCCCTGTGCCATTCTGAATGCATTATACCAACAGCTATAGCAAGGCCAAGTTCAAGGCCTTAGCAACCAGGGTGGTGCTACCCACTTCCTAGTCTTATTGAAAATGTCTTGGTAGAGGTGTTCCTTGATTATTTGCTAAATTTATCACTTACAAAATAATGTTGTAAGGAAACAGCCACATCGATCCAAGTGAATACAACCAGAGATCTTTAGGGAAAAATACAGAAATGGATTTTCTTTCTGACTTGGAATATAAACCAAGTTGTATAAAGAACTAAATATTTATGTTTTTTATATTTTTGATCAATTTTCATTAAGAAACTCTCTTTGGACTTCAAATGGAAAGATTCAAGCAAACGTAGGTTATTTGTCAAGTGTGATAGAATAAAAAAATATAAATATAGTTCAGGCAATATGCCTCCAGTTACATGTTTATTAAAACAAATTCAAAGAGAATTATTTAATCATTTGTTTGCACAGCATCCTCAAATGAGTGATTTAAAGTACATGGCCTAAAGTTTTGGAGGAATTGTCTCCTGGAAGAATACAATAATTTTAGATTTTAGGGGGGAATTGGGCACTCAGGGGAGAATTTGATGGCTTGTTAGACATATGTTTGTGAGAGGTAGATTTGGAATGACTAAGCAATGAGGCAATGATTTCAATACAAGTCATTGTCTTCAGATAAAAACAAAAACACATTGAATCGGCAACATGTGCTAATCAAATATATATCAAGTGGCCAGCAAATTATATTAAGTAACCTTTTTAAATAATTTAATTCATATTTTAATTTTTGTCTAATATTAGTTCAAATGATAAAATAGCTCAATATGAAGAAAAGAAAAATAAAATCTATTTTCAGAACTCTTCCTTTAAACAATATAATCAAGATAATAAAATAATTTAAAACACCCAAATAAAATGATATTATGATAAAAATTTCTAGATAGCCAATCAGCCCTGGAGGTCAATGGGCTACAGACCAGTACATCAAAGGTCACAAACTTGAGGCCCACAGGTACAATGTTTGCACAGCCAACATTGTGCCTGTTCTGATTATTGATTGCTGCATAACAACCGAATTCAAAATGCAGTGGCTTACACAACAATTTATTTTTGAGCTGTCTCATGGTTCTGTGATTGACTTGGGCTCAAATGGGTAGTTCTCATTGGGTCTCAGGGGTTTTCAGTCAGATGGTCTCTGTGGTTCTAGTTCTGTGAACACTTGAGTGGGATTAATATCTAAGATGGCTCTTCCCTCAGATCAGATGCCTCTGTGATCTGTGAGGCCACCCTGTAGCAGAGCAGCCTGGATTTCTTTTTCATTCCTTTTTTTAAAAAATTTTTTTATTGTTATGTTAATCACCATGCATCACATCATTAGTTTTTGATGTAGTGTTCCATAATTCATTGTGTATAACACCCAGTGCTCCATGCAGAACATGCCCTCTTTAATACCCATCACCAGGGTAACCCACCCTCCTACCCCCCTCCCCTCTAGAACCCTGTTTGTTTTTCAGAGCCCATAGTCTCTCATGGTTCGTCTCCCCCTCCAATTTCCCCCCTTCTTCCCCTCCTGCTATCTTCTTCTTTTTTTTTTTTAACATATAATGTATTATTTGTTTCAGAGGTACAGATCTGTGATTCAACAGTCTTGCACAATTCACAGCGCTCACCATAGCACATACCCTCCCCAATGTCTATCACCCAGCCACCCCATCCCTCTCTCCCCCACTCCGGCAACCCTCAGTTTGTTTCCTAAGATTAAGAATTCCTCATATCAGTGAGGTCATATGATACATGTCTTTCTCTGTTTGATTTATTTCACTCAACATAATACCCTCCAGTTCCATCCACATCGTTACAAATTGGATTTCTTAACAGGAGCCAGAAAGCAGAGGTTCCAAGTCCTGTTTAGGTCCAGCTCTGTAATTTGTGAAGCCCAGTGCAAAATAAAAATGTGGGCCCCACATTCTACCATCATTATAAATTTCAAGATGATGAGAGCACAGCAGTAAGCCAAACATGAGGCCCTCTGAAGCACGGGTCCTTTGTAAGGGTCCCATTCACATGCTCCTGAAGTGGACCTTGGCTCTGTGAAAAGATATGTCTGCTGCTGACTCAGTGTCACTTGTACCAACTCTCTGTGGGGGGATGTCATGTACAGATAGGGCATAAAGAATTTATAGTGGCTATCTTGGAAGTAAGCAAACATGGTCCTTTAAAAAGAAATGGAATTAGTGGCTGATATTGAAAAGCAGATGATTTTACATTTTTAAAAAAGTCCATATTTCTGTCTCCCATTAAACAGTGGGAAGCTCTGGGAACAATTATTTGTAGCTGAGAAATGGCTAGCTCTTTCAGACAGATCATGAAAGCTCCATTCCCCACACTCAGTACCTGACACCCTTCACACTTATGTTACCTGACTGACCAGTGCAGGCATTTGGGTTTGAGACTTTTTTGTGTTACCAGCATAAAGTGTTGTTTTATTTTTTTTAATGATGTAAATATATATTCTGGTAACTACTGTATAAAATCATATGCATACTATTATAATTTTTGTATATTTAAAATTTTGATTTTGTACATCTTTTTCCTTTTGATTTCACATTGTTTTCCTCTTAAGATAAACTATGGATTTAATTCAGTAAAAATACAGTATGATTTACTTAGACAAAACATGAATAAACTACAAAGCCTTGTATTATCTAGCAAGGGCTCATTCATACTTAATTTCATATAATAAATTTTATCACAGTGGCATAGATTTTATCTAATTATTTTAATTATGGCTGGTCTCGTTTATGGATATTAACTAATAACAATATAATAAAAGAGGCAAATGAGCAAGAGAAAAAGTTCTGATGAATAAACATCTTACAAATCATATTCTACAAATCATATTCATATTCAAAAAGTTCTGACCAGTAAACATCTTACAAATCATATTCTATATCTGTAGACTATGTGGTGAGATAATTAAAAGAGACCAGGATTTGGTTATATTAAAGCCAGTGTTGCTATGTTAAATAATCTTTGTTAGTGCTAACAGTTATTTATGAAGATTTCTTACCATAATTAATTTAGCAATTATATTCTCTATATTTTTTATGTATTTAATTGTACCTTCAAAATAATATTTCTGTATATATGTTAAGGAGCTGCATATATTTCTCTAAACATTTAACAATATGGAAGCACAATACTTTCCTTTTGTAACTTTCAACTAACTATAATTCCCACATGAATATTAAAACTGAAAATGCAGTCCAATTAAAATTGATAAGAAAATTAAACATCTTACAAATACTACATCGTTCACTTTAAAACCAATCAACTCACAATTTAGTTGCTATGGCTAATTATTTCTCAACAAATTTTCATATATAATGTTGACTTTATTAAGAAATAAAGCTCAAATTTAAAAAAGAGCCCTTTCTCTTCATGCATCCAAACATTTATTTACATTCTAAAATTGAGAAGTTATTCTAGGAGATAGATAAAGACATTAAACATTATGTTTCATAAAAGTTACTATACTTTCATAGAATTATTTAAAATGTCATCTCAAGTGGGCATTGGTCAAATTTTTCCAAGCTGGTTTATTTATACAAATTTTGCACACTTCTTTAAGAGCTGTAGAATTTCTTCTCAGAAGAGGGAAGATGGCAGATTTGGGGTAAAGTAATTAGGGGAAAAAAAGATGCTGAAAGTTCTTTACTGGAAACAACTAACCACATTTTGTCTTATTTTCTAATACTGTGCATCTTCACTGGCAATCAATTGCATTGACCAATAAATGATTTTGTTATGGGAGAGTGGTAGGTGTATAGTCACAGAAGACTGCTTGGGGTTAAATACCATGAGCAAGTCACTTAGCCTCTTCATTCCTCAGTTCTCTCATCTGTAAAATGGCAAGAGTAATGGTGCCTACCTCAGAAGACTTTAACCAAGTTAATAGATTTAAATAAGTTAATGTTTGAAAAGTTTTTGCTGCAATGACTGGCACATAATAAGTGTTACATGATTGTTGGCTATTGTCACCTTTTGTCATTATTATGGTGTCCCATACATTTTGTTGTTTTTTTTTTTCAATAGTCTTACCTAAAAAGCTAAAAGACAAGATTGATGTTCTAATCCAGTATTTTCAAATCTTATTTCACCATACTTTAAAAATTTAACCATATGAATCTTAGAAATGAAGAGTAAAAGGAGGCTGGAGATGGAAAAAAGTCAGTTCACAGCCATGGTTGCTAGGGTCTGTGAGAGAGGGCAGACAAGAGGACAGGCGGTAGAGATTGGACTCTTTTGCAGAGGGTCCTGCCAGATGGCAACTGTGTTCTTCAAACTAAACTGGGAAACCTCCGGAACTTCAACATTTCCTAAAGGCTTCAGAATCAATGCTTCTAAAGGAATCAACATCTGTCTGCATCCCGAATGGTCATATATGACCCTAAGATGAATTGGCTTGAGAATGTGCTTGCTGTAGAAATTTTGTATGTGCCCCTTTTCTTCTTTATACCTGCACTTCCTTCTCTCACTCCCTAAAGATCTCAGGGATAGGTTAAACATGTTCCAAGATGAAGCAATCTTAAGGAAATATTTTTAAAGCTTTCTGAGTGATATATGATATAATCTCCCTCTTCTAGCTCCTGAAATCTTCAGTATACATCCGATAAATTAATGAAAACAAAAAAAAATCTCCAGTCACACAACAAAGAAAATTTAAGATATTGGTAATTGTATTGAGAAACAAGATGGCTGAATAAAAAACTCTTTTATAAGTCAGTTAATTTCCAGTTCTTTCTTTTCAATAAAATTGAAGGTGATGTTAATTGAGTTGTCAGCTGAGAGATCATTAACAGTAATTTTTTATTATAGATTACAGATTGATTTCTGGCACATAATTTGGAAGGAGTTCAAAGAACTGAATGATATTTTATAACAAAACTCCTTAGATTCTGATTTTCTTATATATGTGTATTAGTTTTCTCAGGACTGACATATATAAAAATAAAAACTAATAATTAAATTGATATTGAATACTGTCTTACTATAGCAATAAAAATAGATACAAATTCAGATGAAAATTCAGATATGAATACAAGAACTAATTGAGAAAGGTCATTTATCTCATTAAGAAATGAATTTCTAACACATTTTTTATTTTTATGTTTAGTAATTATCAAACATATTTATTTATTTTGATCAAATATATACTAATAAAATAATACCAAATACTAAAAGCTAAATCTTGAAGAAAAATATTAACACTTAGATTCTCATGATCACAGAAATTTTTTAAGTTTTTATTTATATACATATTTTTGGCAGAGATGATCAACATAGATCTTTCAAATTAAAAAAAATTATTCCATTAAAATACAGTGTTGTGGGAGAGGTGAAATAAAAGATCAAAGAGAAAAAAGAACAATGCACAATATTTTAACTGCTTAAGCAAAACTTGTTGATGTATTTTACTTTGTAATGTATGTTGTGCTTATTAATGAGGTGACATTTATAATCAACTGGGTACAAATATAAAGTTAAAAACAAATTTTCACCTGCCAATATTTATGGCATATTGGGAATTATATGTTTTCAAATGTTAAATTTATGAAGAAACATTTTAGATGCTAAATGTATGAAAGCACATACTTTTTTAAATATTCTTTTGGAAGGTGTATGGGCAAAAATGCTTAAGAATCACTGACGTGAAAACTTCCAAGGAATCATCTGGTTCAAATACAACGTGATTATTTTGAAAATGAAATATTTACTCCATGTATTTCATAAAATTTTATTTGGAATCTTATCTAGAATTGCTTTAGAAATATTTAGTGTTATGATCTTTAAAAACCTATTTTTGCAGCGCCTGAGTGGCTCAGTGGGTTAAGCATCTGACTCTTGATTTCGGTTCAGGTCATGATCTCGGGGTTGTGCTATCAAACCCTGAGGAGGGCTCTGCACTGGGCATGAAGCCTGCTTAAGATCCTCTCCCTCTCCCTCTGCCTGTCCCTCTCTAAAACAACAACAACAGCAAAAACTATTTTTAATTTTTTGGTTTTGCTTTGTGGAAATTCTCTTTGACAATTTGATATTCCTCCTAAAAATTAAAAAAGAAATAAGACCACACAGCACATTGAAATACACAAAGGGCCAGACCTTTGGAAGTTTTTTGGGAGGGTGGTAGCCGGGAAGGAGAAAGCCAGGGATATTAATTACAACACTATTTAGTGTACTACAAAATTCCCTTTTGTAAATGTTAATAATATAATCCATTTTAAGTACTTAATTAAAAAGTGACATTTTAGAAAGCTGTACATGGATAATAAAAGTAAGCCACTGAGGTTCTTTGGGGGATGTTGGTATTTTGATGTAAGTTTTGGACTAACAATATTTTGAAGAAAAAAAATAGTTCATTTAAAAAATTCAGAGTAGGAACTCCATGATTGACAAAATAGGTCAATGCATTTGAGAATGAAGAGAGAAATTTCTGAGGCAGCTGCTCTTTATTTCCCCAATTCAGAATAATTAAAAAGGTATCTATCAGACCAAATGTTGAGAAGTAACAACTATTATTGACCAAATGTTTTCTTTAGCTGTCTGCCTCACAGAACCACCATGCCACTTGCTGGCAACTGAAGACTGGATGACTTACAGTCCCGTTTGGGGATGCGGAACAAAAGATAAGGAGAGCCTGCTTCCAGAGCAAAGCCCATCAGCACGATGGGGGGCAGATAATATTAGTTCCCCTCTCAAATGGATCTGTTGACAAATATATATTTATAAATATATTCTAAAGAGACAAATCTGAAAATTTCTATCTTTAAAATCTTTATTTTAGGGGCGCCTGGGTGGCTCAGTCGTTAAGCATCTGCCTTCGGCTCAGGTCATGATCCCAGATACTGGGATCGAGCCCTGCATTGGGCTCCCTGCCCAGTGGGAAGCCTGCTTCTCCCTCTCCCACTCCCCCTGTTGTGTTCCCTCTCTCCCTGTCTCTGTCTCTCTGTCAAATAAATAAATAAGATCTTTAAAAAAAATTTAAAAATAAAATCTTTATTTTAAAATATACCACAGACATAAAAAGGTGAAAAATATATATTCATAGTTCACATAATAATAAATGAGTACCCAGGTTAAGAAGTAGAACATTACAGTACCTTTAAAAATGTATTTCTTTTTTAAAAATAGCATCTATGTCATTGTTCTGATTTCTCCCATTCCATTTAGGATGCAAAAATTTTCTGAAATTATAAGTGTCATTCAAAACTTCTTTAGCTGTCAATCATTCTTATTTTAGTGCCATCATTTTCATTAGAATCATGCTGTACTAAAATCTCTGATCTTACTATAATCTAATTTCATTTAAGAAAAATTTCAAGTGACTGTGCAGTGAAATACCTCTAAATCTTCAGGTCTAAAGACTTTTTTTAAAGTATAATTTCATTCTTTAAATGGTGTGGGGTTTTTTGTTTGTTTTCATGTTATCTATGAAGAAACAAGGAACTGTGTCATAAAAGATGACTATTCTATCTACAAAAGAGTTACCTCTGCATTCTGGAAAAGATATTTTAATTTTACTAATTGTAACTTAAGTATACTGTGAAGCCTCAGAAAAAGGCTATGTTCCCAACTCTAGTTTCCCTAGATAATACTACTTTATTTAATCATTTTCCCTTTCTAATCCTAAAATCAAAATAACAATTTGTAGCCTCTCAGAGAATAAAGATCACTTGAGTCTGTTTTGCAGGGATTCTTACAGACTGATTCTAACCTTATTTCCCACTAAATTCTGAGAATAATCTGCTTCAAACAAACCTGTTTTATATATTCACACATCTATCATTCTCTACCACCCATCTAGATTCTGTCCACACAAAAACGGTTCTCATTCTAGATTCATACACAGTAAATTTCATTTCTTTGCTCACATGAGGTTTTTATTACCTGTACTATCTTTGGTACCTATCCTATGTTGTATCTTGTAATTCCATATGTATATGTGGCTGCATGCTCCATGAGGTCAGGGAGCACATGCATATTAGGAGTTTTAAGAATCTGTGTTTGGAGGGTGGTGGAAGCAGTACATGATACATTATCAGTCCCAACTTTAATATAAGCCTTAACCTAGTATTACCAAGCCTTAAGGCAACCCAGTATCACCTTCAAAATGTCATTATAGCTGTATTACTATTTTATTGCCTGGGTTGATTTTGGTTGGGGATAAGCAAAAAGCCAACTGAGTCTTTCTTACCACTAAACCCTTTTAATAAACTCTGGCAACTCATTTTGTTCTCCCCGTAATTAAAAAATTCCTCATAGCTTTTCCACTTTGTGAATTAATGAATTTTCTCATTTTTAGTATTTCAAGTCTAGTATAGTCTACTGTCAAAGCTGAAATAACTCATCAAATTTGAATTCTCCCTTCTCTGTCTTTGAGCCAGACCCAAGCTCAGAAACTTATAGGGGGGTTGGGGAAACAGTTACTACTATACATCTCTCTCCATTCGCTGAAATACTACTGGCTTTTCCCAACCTGGGAAAAGAGAGGAAGAATAGAAGAGGGCATGGAGTTAGAAATACCTCCCTTGGAACTAAGAGCATTTATACATTTTTCAAGAATGGCCTCATTTTCAAGTTGGAGGTGACAATTGGGACCATTGAGGGGACCTTGGACTCCCATTCTCAATGTCCATGCCTGTACACACATAGACACACATGTAAAGACACACATGTAACATATGAGAAAACACACAGAGACATGCATGTTCCCATGTAGTCCTTCTGATGTGCCACCAAGAACAGCAAAGCCTTTCTTCATTCCTAGCCAGGGAACATCTGCTGAGGGGCCCTACCCCTTGTGTCCCTGTACCCTGCTTTTAGAGTGATAGGAAGAGTGGCTCCCAAGAGTTTCATACTTCTCTGAAGACCTTGTTATGTCTTCCTATGTGTAGTGCCTTATACATAGGAACCCTTTCCTGAGTCATTGAAATCCCCCAATATCCTCGGTCACACACAGATTTCCCAGAATACACCAAGTGTAGATAGATGACTTATTTTTATTACCGTGGCCAAGGAGAAGTTATTCTAAACAACTTTAATATAAAACCAGATTTGACATCCTTAGTTATGAGTTACCTACTGTTAACCTTAAGAATTGAAGAGGCGCCTGGGCGGCTCAGTCGGTTGGGTGTCCGACTCTTGGTTTTGGCTCAGGTCATCTCATGGGTCGTGAGATGAAGCCCTACGTTGGGCTCCGTGCTCAGTGGAGAGTCTGCTTGAAAGATTCTCTCCCTCTGCCCCTCCCCCACTCTCTCAACTAAATAGATAAATCTTTAAGAATTGGGTAGTGTTCTTTTTTCTTATATGTGGAAACTGAGAGTCAGACAGGTTAATTAATTTGCCCGGTGTCACACGCTTGTGACAGAGGCTTCTGATCCTCTATTCTTTGTGATCACCACATAGCCTATTTCAGTAAGTCAGTTAAACATTGATAACTTCCCAATTTGCCTTGTGAAGAATGCTATGAACCCCTACTGAGTGGTACATTACCCTCTGTGATCATGGACAAACCACTTGAACTTCTTGAATTTCAATGATCTCATCTGTTAAAATAATCTTAATAATGCCTACCTCAGAGACTTCTTGGAATAATTAAGAGCTACAATACCCAAGGGCAGGGACTATATCAAATAGTGTATGACAGATAAAAGGCACTTACCATTGTTTGAATTGAATTAAATCTCATGGATAATAATAAGATTTTTGCCTTAATTTTCAACTTCATATTTGTTTTGTTGTTCCTCTCTCTCTACCATCAATGGAGTGGCAATTAGAGGTACTCACAGTAAATAATGTATAGTAACTTTTGAGAGGAATACAAGTTTAAAAGAAGAGGTCAATTATTATTCTAAATCTTATTCCTATAGAATTCTGTATTAAAGAACTTCTAGATTTTCTTGTGAAAGTCAAGTTCTATATACCCAAACCAGAAGTTTTATATCAAGTTGGCAAATTAGATACATTCCATTTATTCCATGTTTCATGTGCAAAAGTTCCATGAAGTTCTTACTTTTCTCTGATTTGAGAGGAGCAAAGTGCTCCTTGCATAATTCAATGGCTCACAACGGCCTCAGATGGAAGAAAAACTTGTAGCAGTTGCAAGATGATCAGCTATCTTCTTGTCATCAGGGGTTTACAATCTGAGCACCATATGGTTAGTGTCATTTATTTTACACTCCTGCATATTCTTTCATTCTTGCAAATTACCAGCTAAGTTGTATGTTCACCTTAAAGGAATTCAAAATATATGGCAGGTTGTCAGATTTGCCCACACAGTATCAGATGTCAGACCACCCACTGAGAGTTTTAATTGGAGTTACCTTTTGCTGAGTGGATGGGAATTATGTGACTTTTGATTCTGCAGTTATAATGGAATATTTTATAGATGATCACTGTCATTTACAAAAAGACAAGAAAAAAAAGAGCAACTTAAAGTTTCCTTTTCTGGGAGGAACAAATCTTTTTATCAAAGTGTATGTCTATCCAATAAGCTCTTTCAAATTAATTCCTCCCTAGAACTCCCCCTGATGACACCTGATTGCAAAAGAACTAGTAGGTGCTTTCATGGTGAGAAGAGACTATCTATCCCAGCAACTGTACTTGATGCTTTTAGAAATGATGAATGTTTTAGCTAGGAAACTCTGCTCCTCCTGGGAGATTTATGCTTCAATGTCATCTATCAAAAATGTAAATTGCATATTACTTCAGGTTGGGGCTGATTATTCTAATTATTATTATTTATTATTTTTGAGCACCATCGGTGCTGCACTGGGTGACTCTGGTGGAAATGTTCCAGTTAGAGGAGGAGCTGTTATTTTCATATTTCTTAAGCGACTTCGATTTGTATGGCTAACATTTTAGCAATAAACAGCAAAATGTAGAACTGCAGCCTGCTGTGAAGGGAAGTCTACACATTGAATGAACACTGCAGGGACATACTCATAAATATTCATTAAACAGGGTTTCACTGAAAATGAAATTTAAGTACTTAAGGTAATGCAATCCAAGTCAGTGAATAGCTGTTCCACCTCAGCTAAGGAAGCAAGATAGAATGAGATAATCTAAGAAAGGAGGATAAAGTTTAGACCATGCCTTTTGTACTCCAAACTATGAATTAAGAAAATGGAGAGTTAATTCAATTGTCATATTTATCCTGGTGCCTCTGATGTCCAATCTTCATAATAGAAAGTAACAGTGTTTTTTAAACATGCTATCATCATATGAATTGGAGAAATGGTTTGAAGATCTAGAGAGTTCCTGTAGACGAGGTAAGGACATGTAGTCTCCTGGAAATAGCACTCAAGGTAGCCTGCTTCTTAAAATCTGTGTGGCCTCTAGTAAGTCACTGAGCTCTATGATGCTGTTTCCTACCTGTAAAATGAAAATAATGCTACTCCTCACTCACATGCTTTTGCTAAGGAGGGTGTGTGTTTGCAGAGGTGTTTTATAAATGATAAAGCACCATGAAACTATCCATTGTTACAATTCCCTAGTATTCACTTCAGTCTACTTGCGGAATGTAGTTCCAATCTCTGTGATTGCTTATTTATACTGACATTTTTACATTCGTTGTCTCTATTCTCTTATAACAGATGAATTAATAAATGAATCCAAATACTTGATCAATAAATATTAAATGAGAACCGATTATATCCCAAGCATCATTCTGAAGGCTCAAGATAAAACAACAAACAAAACAAATAAAATATCCCACCTGCATAGAGCCTATGTTTTATTTAAAGAAGGTCAACAAGATGCTAACATAATAACTACAGAGCAGATTAAATTTGTTACAGATGGGAAGTGCTTTGGAGGAAAATAGAGCATGGAAGTGGGATCGGGAGTATGAAGGGTGGCAGAGGTGGAGGGGAGCTGGGTATAGTATTTTAAAAATAGATTGGCCATGGAAGACTTCCATATGGAAATATTTAAAGACATACTTTGAAATAAGTGAGTAAGCAAGTCCTGTGGATAGCTAGGAAAGAGCATTCCAGGCAAAGACAACCAATGCAAAGACCCTGTGGCAGAAGTATATTCCTGGTGTGTGAGGAACATCACTAACTCCTGAGGGATTGGACAGAAGTGAATGAGGAAAAGAGTGGGTAGAAATAGGGTTAGAAAATAGGAGGCCAGATATCATTGGGACTTTTAGGTCATTGAAGAATTTTATCTTTCACTGTGCATGAGTAGAAAAAGAGAGTTTTGAAAGGACATGTGACAAAACCTGACATATTTTAACAGAATCACTCTGCCTTCTTTGTGGAAGAGTTAGGTGACCAGTTAAGATCTTATAGTAATAATTCAAGTGGGAAAAGATGGTAGATTGGAGAAGGGTAGTAACAGTGAGAATAGTGAGAAGTGCTACGATTCTAGATGTCTTTGAAGGTTCTGCCAAAATAATCTGTTCATACTTTGGATGAGTGATGTGACAGAAAAAAAACCAAAACCAAAACCAAAAAAACAAAGCCAGGAGTCAGAATAACTCCAAGGTTCTTCACCTGAGCAAATGGAAGAATTGGTTTCTGTTATGTGAAGGCAGATTTTGTTTTGTTTTGTTTTTTAGTGTGTTTGTGTTTCGGTGAGCATGTGGGTACATAGGGTCAATATTAGACAAGTTACTTGTTTATATTTTTCCAGCTATTTTTAATGAGTTTTCCTGTTCCTACTGTTATCAAGCAAAAAGTGGTACTATTTCAAACTGATTTATGTTGTTGTGGCAATAGGTTTGTCCTTATTTTTTTTTAAGTTGATTCATAAGAAACAAATTGGGCTATAACTCCTCTTTCTATATCATTTTTGTTATTTATTACTAAACTATATATGTATAGGGAAAATATGTTGGTATGTTTTGATTAATTCCAGTATACTAGAGAGCAACGAGTTATATTCAGTCAGAAAATGAACTCATCCTCAATTCGGCAATTTGTGAGAGAAAAGGAAAGTGCATATTATTTAAAAAGTGTGATCAGATTTTTCTACAAATTAAATCTGGGAGAAGAATAGGAAGACAAAACAGCAGCAACATTCCTGTGCAGGAGAACCGTTGAGATAGTAACCTCAGCCATGGTGACTGAAGTTTGTGTGTGTGAACAGATTCTTTGGGGATGTGGGGGCAGTGGGTGGAGGGAACTAAGCTGCTAAACGGGTGGAATTACTAAAATTTTTTTTTTTTCCTTCATTCACTGTGATTCAAATGATGGTTTCCTCACATTTCTTCTAGGCTAAAGAGAATGAATCTTGAAGGCTATCTGTCTGGGTAACTGGCTGAGGACCAGGGAATGACTGATGTGCATGCAGGATGAGTCAGGTGAATGTGACTCATGACAGGCACTGGGTGCCTCAGGGAGCTGCTGTGTTATAACTTGAGCTTATGTGTAAGTGTGGGAGTATCTGCTATGGTTCTTTTGGTATAAGCCACCCGAAAGCAAGGAAAATTAGCATAAGCATCAAGATGGCTGGTGTCATGGGTGAGGGTGGGATATACTGGGAGGACGCTCAGAGAATCACAGGAAGTCCCAAACAACAACATCTTGAGGAGGACAGGTGACACAGAAGCTCAGGGAGCCCGGGGGCCAAAAGGAGAGGTACCAGGTATGAGCAAAATAATGATATCTTGGAAGTCATTGAATGATTGAATGGAACACGCAGAAATCAATGGTCAAAAACATGAGAAGGAACACATGTAAACATTCAGAAGGACATTGGAGTCATCCAGGACAATTATAGAACTTAGACTAGAAAGGACCACAGATGAGATGGTGAAGTCTTTAGAAGTTCAGTAAATGGCATGAGAAGGGGGCACAGAAAAGTGCCGGTTTGGAAGCTACATTGTAGATAGAAAGGACGTGCTTCCCATCACTGGCCTTGCAAGTCAGATAAAAATGAACCTCACTAGCAGAACACTTCACAATAAACCACATTTCAGGTAAGGCCAGAAGTTAAAAAGAACTGTTGATAAGGGAGTTTGATGGCTACAGATGGGGATTCTAGAGAGAGGGTATTGTAAAGGAAGTGATAAGAAGGGGTAGAAAAATAGCTATCTTGGATGATGAATACAGATAGCAGGCATTTGAGACAGTTTATTTAACTTGCCACAAAATTACAAGTGACTGAGACCTACTGGTGCTTAGGAGAACCCCCAAGCACTTTAGGAGGAGTCAGATTTGATATAATTAGTTATTGCTCCTTCTGGCCTTTTCTATTTCTTCTTTCAGAAACATATGATAAGATGATAATGACTATCAGATAAATCAACTGAGCTTTCTTGTGATATATTATTTACTTTCCCTTAATGTAGACACAAATCCCATTAGGCTGTGACTAGGTTATTTCTGTGTTGAATAACATCAAGCAGACTCTCACTGCATTCCATAAATGTTAATCTCAGATATTTCACCAAATCTCAAAGGCTCAGTTTGCTTTTGATAGATTTTCTTTCTCTTAAGATATTTGTCAGATCACAGTCCTTTTTATAATTATATATTGTAATCGAGTAATGATATTTTCCTAAGAACAGTATAATAAACAAGTATTTTATTCGTTGAAAGAGAAATGTTTAACAGCTGAATAATGCACAACACTGTTCTCAGTACAAAGGAAGGTGCAAAAGACATTGGAGCACTTTCTAAGACCTTATGATATCCTCAGAGAAAAAACATATACACAAGTAAAGCAACTATATATAAAGAATGATTTTAAACAACATCTAACAATCTAACAATCATGAAAGAAAAAGTTGAGATGTTTTACATTCTGCGGCAGATAAATAAAACAATGAATACCCAAGTTCCTCATTCTATGTTGTTGTTTTACAAAGGGGTTGCAAGAAAAAGTGAATAACAATGTGAATAGTAAAGATATGCATTTGAATTATAAGCAAATATTTTTATTGATTACATGCTAACTATAAGTTGCATTAATATTATAAAACTCAAAAGGTTTTTTTAATGAAGGATAAGAATTACTTTGAAAAACTACTCACTTCTCATTGAGCTGCTGAGTTGTTTGGCCCTTTTGTGCAGCAGAGATCACATTGTACACTTTATCTTTATTCCCAGTAATTAAGATTTTCCCCTTATCTTTTATATCCTGGAAAAGCACACTCTATAAATAAGTTACAATTTTCTTGTTTTTAATCAGTATTCTCAAAGTATTTTTTTTCCAGAAAACCTCTTAATGGATCAGTCTTGATCACAAAATAAACCTTTAGGTAAAGATCAAATCACCGGGAGGGTTGAGGTCATAGCTTTGCCACCAACATGTCCTATTTAATTATCTGATGAGGTTGATTTAAGAACTCAGGAATATCTCTTTAAAGAGATAAGAGATTATGCATGCCTGTGGTAAATTTTCCAATAAAAAAGCCAACACTTGCTTATTGCCAGTCCCTTTCCTAGGTAAATTTTATTTTCAGGATTTCATTGTTCATAGCAACCTTGTGAGGTAATTATTGTTACTGCCACTATACAGATGAAAAAGTGAGGCCTAGTGGTTATGTGGTCTATCCTAGACCTTATTCATAAGCAAAGCTAATTTTTCAGACTAGCCATTAGTCTTAAACTCTGGGCTAAATTCTCTCCTTTTAAGAGCTCTGGGGTCTTTTCCATTTTAATCCCACTGCCTCATCATTTTTCATCAAATCCAAACTAGTTGTCTAGCACACAGTCTTTCATGGTCTTGCCCATATCAGCTAATTTACAGTTAAACAATCCAAGGCTTATAAAAGTCAAGAGACTCGCCTAAAGTCATACAGCTAAAAAATATCAGAGATGGGATTTAGCTGCAACTTAGTGGATGAGAAATATAGTTCTCAGTTAAAATCTTGGGACAAGAATCAATAGTAAAAGTCTAATCTAAAACTTTTCTTTTATGCAGTCCAGCATGAAAATATAGATTTTTGTACCTGCCCTAAAGATCAATAGATGCTAGTTTTATTGGAACCCAGGAGAAACGAAAAATCCAATAATGCCACTCTTTCACAAAGTCAGCCAAGTTCTAGTCCCTTGAAGTTCAAAAAGGCAGGTTCCATTTGTTATGAGAATATGGAGTCTACATAGTGCTCGCAAACACATACACACACACACACACACACTCACACACTTTTCTTTAAATTGATTCAGACCAAAAAAAAAAAAAAGTCTGTTAAAACCAGAAACTCGGTTTTGGATAGACCAATTAGTTTGTTTGAGATTTTGTTTTGGGTGTGTGTCATGTGTGTTTAAGTCTTTTTAACCAGCTGTTAGCGTTCAAAGCAATGTATTTTTTTTTTTTTTTAAGTAACCAGAACACAAGCAATTATTAGAATTTGTAGACTAAAAGAAAATATTGAATTATACCATGCAGGAAGGTTATGACTAATGCAGATTTTTAGACTCCAAAGACTTATCAATCCCTATGGACAGTTTAAAGCCTTCAGCAAATGCTGTTGTGAACAAGTTAAAATTTCTTAAGCATATTTTTAAGAGTAATACTTCAGGGAAAACATTGAACTAATTGCTAAAACTTCTCCTAGACATGGATTCTGTTGTGCAAAATTGTCATTTATTTCAGGAGGATTTTTGGATTCCCACATTACTATTAACTCTTTTATGAAAAGAATGGTTTCCTCTTTTTTATCTTATTTTTTTCAAATGTTTATTATTTTCACCTGCAACTAGCATGAGATTTATTTATTTATTTATTTATTTATTTTTAAGAGTAGGACCGTCTAAGGTTAAGGGTCAGCAAAATCCACCCTGCAGGTCAAGTCTAGAATGCTGCCTACTTTTGTATGGCCCACAAACTAAGAACGCTTTTTACATTTTTATGTAGTTGAAAAAACATCAAAAGAAGAATATTTTAAGACATGTAAAAATCATATGAAATTCAAATTTCAGTATTCATAAACTAACTTTTATTGGAACATAGCCCAATTTTTCATTTAACTATTGCTTATGGCTGCTTTTATGCTATAATAGCAGCATTGAGTAGTTGAAAAGAGATCCTATGGCCCTCAAAGCCAACAACATTTAGTATCTGGACTTTTACAATAAAGAATTGCCAAACCCTAATCTAAGACAATGATTTTTGTTTTCAAAATTATTTTCAATGTGAAAAACATCTGTTTCCCTTTTCCCCAGAATGTGAACCCCTGTTCATTTACCTTTATCAGGTCTCCCTCAAGGCCTAGAGTATTCATTCTATCAGTAAAGTTGGTAACTTCAGCAATCAAGATGATTAAATACTTAAAACAAGGACATTTTCTTGCAAGTAAATTCTCTAAAAGAGGCCTCTGTTGAAAGGAAGATTCTGGAAATCTCATTTTTTAAAGAAAAAAGTTGTTCTTCCTCAGGTTATATGTTATAATCAAAAGATTATGAACTTTGATTCAAATTCTTATGTAGGATATTTAATCTGTTTAATAGAGCGAATGGGGGTAATTATACCAACTTCATAGGCTTGTTGTGAAGTATAAATGTAATAATGAATTGAGTTCTGAGGATAAAAACTTATAATATTTCAGCTTTGTAATAGATAGCCAATGCATTTTAATCCTTCTTCTCTGTGTCTACTCAAATGCTGGGTGGGCTCTCTGCCATCTTAAGGCAAAAACTAGATCTAGAATCATATATAACCGCTCTCACAAAATAGGCTACGAGTGAGTGGTTGGATTTTGTATTGTTTTTATATGTTTAATTCATTTATTCTGCTTTTGTAGTTTATAAATCCAGTCTCTACATTTGCTTTCTCCTTAAGGGCACCATTTTTCATCTTAAGCATGGCCATATAGGTGTCTACCTCCTACACTTCCTGATAAGTACCATGCATTTCATGTTTATTACAGTGTGTTTAATTTGCATTATTTCAGGTCCCTACACCATGAGTTTAGAAATTTCAGGTTAATAAACACTATAAAAATTATTTCTCTCATTTATTCTGGCATTATAAGGGTAATTACATCTAAGCATGGTGAGACTATCGTGAATCTGTGTGGATGACCAGAATTATAATGACAGATGGCAACCCATGGACATTGTTATTGTAGTTCACTGCAACATTTTCACAAATTTTAAATTGAAATTCTCAGTTGAAAGGGTATCATAAGATCGAAGAAAGAATCTTAACACTTGCATAAGCTTTCATGAATTAGTATATTGATTCTGTCATTCTTTATAAGGCTTATTTTGTTGTACCACAATGGTTATAGCATGGCAGCCTGGAAAGGAAGACTCTTGCCTCAGATTTTCATTCCAACATTGATACTCTTGCTTCAGCATTCACCATCATATGTTAGGCAGTGAGTATATTAACAAATTGGAGGATTTTGAAGACTCTAGTTTTACTAGATCTGTCTTGGATTAATGCATTTTACTGTTTAAAATGTAATAGAAAATAAGTTTTTTTTCTTAATTACAGTAGCATGTAAAATCATGTAAAATCAAACTCATGTGAACCCAGGGATATACATAGAAATATAATGCAAGTTTTATGAATTAACTTGTAAGATAAGCATTCAGATTATGGAACTAATAACTTTCTTTATTTCTTTTCCATCTGCTTCCTCTGATTCCATAATGCAGCTCCCAGACCATATAATGAGCACAAGACCATCGATATTGTTAGAGATAGGAGCAAATTTAGGATACACTGACTCTAAGTAAGGGCGTAAGCTATTAGTTATGAATACATAATCTTCAGTTAATGGACTGTGACTACATTAGCTACTCAGGTGCCTTTTTTTTGTTTTTTAATTATAAACTGAATTCCTGACCACTGAGTTTATGAAATCATTCACCCACCAATGAGGGGTATTGAGATATATACAATGAAAAAAAGATTCTGGCTCACAGGACAAAATCAATGGACTTTATGAACTTTAGTAGTGGCTTAAATTGGGAGATGTGATTTATCAGAATCCACAAGTTCTCAATAATGATGTTACAAACAGCAGGCATACCTTGACAGATCTTTATATTGCAAGTGGTTTATTACTACTGAGGATTAAACATCCAAAGTTAGTAAGGTTTTTTTTTTTAATTAATTAGAATGCAAAGAAAGATAGGGCTAGTATACAGAAGAAAGCATATAATCTGTGACTTCTCTTATCTATGCCATATCCCTTAGTAAACAATTGCTAGAGATGAACCACTAATAGCTACTATACCCTTGATAAGCGATTTTATATCATCTGTAAGTATTTATTTATATCTCTGTAATGTTGGGGTATTGTCAAAATATGGTTAGCCCAAGAGAGGGTAGCAGGGGCAAATGTCTTTCATCAAATAACGTGAAGCAGTTGCTCTGGTCAGTTAAGAAGATATATGTCAGTGCTTACATTTTACAAAGTTTATTACTAACTTCTCTGTTAACATTTCAAAATTTGAAATATAATTTTTGTAGATGTGATCCCATAATACAGTTGCTCTGATGTTAAAAATAATCCTTCTAGGGTAAATATAACACTAAAATCAACTAAACATAAATCAGTCATTAAGTTATCAAATATATAAATATAACACTAAATATAACACTAAAATAACACTAAATTTATTCTGGCATTATAAGGGTAATTACATCTAAGCATGGTGACACTATCGTGAATCTGTGTAAATATAACACTAAAAACAATTAAACATAAATCAGTCATTAAGTTCTCAAATACTTATTGAGCATCTATTAATTGTCAAGCACTGGGATACAATGATGATTAAAAGAATATGCTTGTCCTCAAGGAGCTCGCTTTCTAGCACGGGAAACAGAAAAAAAAAAATGCATACAATTCTGAATATAATCGAGTAGGTGCTAGTGTGGTTCATAAGAATTCTGGTTCTCTTTTCAAGTTCAGAGTAGAATTACACTCCCCAGGCACATGAGGTTAGGTGTGGCCACTTGAATAGTTTTAACTGATTAAATGTAAGCAAACATGTCTCCCCATAGTAAAAAACGTAGGAGCCAAAGTGACTCACCACAGTCCCTGCCCTCCCATGTCAGGCTGAGCACTGAAGCATGTGTTCCTCATAGGACCTCAGCCACCATGGCCAAGTTACTAGAATGAGCAAGCCTTTTGGTGATCTGCAGTGGACATGTGTAATGACCAAAAAAATACTTATTTGTTGTGTTAAGCCACTGAGACTTTAGAGTTTTTTGCTACTGCAGTGTAACTTAGCCATCTTGGCTGAAACTACTATTATGTATAAAATGTCAAGGAAGCACAATGAAGGACGTTGTCAGCATACTGTTCCAGCTTGTAACAAATAGAATTAAACGAGTAATTAATCATTAGCTTCGTTTCTCCAGTGCTGTAGATTGATGGGAGGATTAGAAGAAATACTTTCTAGATTGGGCGTCTCCTACCTCTCCTTTTCTATTCTGCATCCCATCTGATCAACCCCTAGAATGGGAGGTGCTAAGAAAAAGTGTCCCCTCAGAAGCTCACAGCATCAGTGATTTATGACAGATGTATTTGGTGGCAAGAGCAGAGTTTAAGGATGGTGATCTATACCCCACGTAACTTTTACCTTCCAGCTGAGTCAGGGATAATCTTTGGGGGCAAAATGAGTAAATCAGTGTTTCCCAAACCTAGCTGGTCAACACAATGGCCCAAGGAACAAATTTTAAAAGTTAAATTTCTTTTTTTAAGTGATATGGAACACAAGGGAAATGCAAGCCAAACCAAAAGGTTATAAGATAAATAGGATAAATCTCTTCCCTCACTAGACCGTAAGTCTTACTCCAAGAAAGGATTAGTGTAAATAATTTTTGTATGCATCCTAAAATATGCAATGTATTTATGTATTTGTGTAGCACATGGAAAAACATTTATACAGTATGCACTTTGAATCTTTTGTTTTTGCTAAGATAGGTTTATTGTTCATACTGTCTTACTTGTTGCTTTTTCATCTTAATATCTCTGTCTGAGGAGCTTTTTAAAATTCAGGTTACCGGGCTTCCACAGGCTCTGATTGAATATATTTGGAAGAAAACCCCAGAAATATTTATATTTATATTTAAAAAGCTGTCCAGGTAAGTCCAGTGGTCAATCATATTGGAAACTCCTGCAGTAGGTGATCTATAAAATTCCTTTCAGTTCCAAGAACTTTAAAATCTAAGATATGTCCACAAAAATATAAAATTGCAGTGTTGTCACTGGTTCTTCATATAACTACTGTCTATTTAATCTTGACAATTAAATTGATCTTGGGTCTTCTCTGTGCCTTACTTCATTGTCCTTTAAGCTAGAGAAGCATTGTGTGGGTTATACAAAATGGGCTTATCTAAAAGAATTGTTAGCAGAGTGTTTTATTAAATCAACCCCCAAAATGCCAAATATGCACATACTAGAAAAGAATTACTGTCCACAATATAGCTTAAAATTTCAGCTAGAAATGTTTACTTAACAGTTCTTGTGAGCAGAGCTCAACGGTGTTGGCCTCAACCAGCAACATTGATTTTCCACGTTCTTCTCCCTTCCGCTGAAAAGAATCAAGTCTGTAGGGAATGAAAACTAAACAGCCCTTAACATGAAGGTCCATGTCCTATTGCATTTATCTCGTAGGTTAAAATCATTCATTGATCGCTAATCACCTGTGGTTGTTTACACACAACAGGTTCCCTGGATAGCACAAAACCACAAGGAGGATTATACATACCACAGGAAGCAATCAATAAAAAAGGCTCATAATGATCTTCCTGAGAGGAAACTGAAAGATTTTCCCTTTGTGACAGTCTGTATATGTGTGATAGGATTGTCAAAACAGACATAAGGGTTTCCAGCTGGCAGAAAAATGTTTTTAACATTTTGCTTTCATATCCACTTTTCTTGTCTAACTATAATGATATTAAAAATGAAAAAAATATCTTTTGAAAATTTATTTTAATAGAGAATTCAATTCATGCTTTGAATTTTTGTCCAAATAATCGTGACACATGCCTTTTGTCACCTTTGCAATATTACTGGGTTGTTTTTGTTTTTTGCCTCGCTAATGTCTAAAGCATCCGATCAAGTCCATTTTAATCATCTAAGAGAAGATGGATGATATTTGTTTTAGGGCTTTAAAAGTGGTTCAGTGCATCTTCAATTCAAAAATGATTATTTGGTCTTAAACACAAAGCATGTTGTGTGAAATCAACTAAAATATATTGAAACTTATGTTTCAAGTACTGGTCTATGAACAAAAAAATAAAGCCATGAATAAATTAAAACTCATTTTTAAAAGTTTCACATTCCAATAGTTTTATCTTGTAGATTCTGGTCTATTGTATATATTATACCTAGTTCTCATTGGAGGAAATAATGGAACCCATTAACTCAATCAACATGAGTTCATCTTTCCTGAGTTTTGTCCTAAAACTGTTAGCATTTATTTAAAACTGTAGACTTGATATGCTGCATTTTGAAACGCCCATCTGAACAAATTAAATTTTAAAATGAAACCTTCACTCCAACTCCCAACAACAATGATGAAGAAAACTGACCCCTCTGAGAACACTTGTGCCTAGGGAGACAGAATATCTGATCTGAAATTCCTTGAGAATTTCCAACAATACCTTGTTATTTCCTGATTTCATAAAGTAGCCTCACAGTTTCTCCCCAGATGATACTTGATAGTCACAAAATTCTCACAAACAGTTTAAGATTATTGAATCTTATAAGTATTTATCAACCAGGTGTTCCTGAAGCCGGTCAGTTGCTTATTTTACATTCATAATGATATCAACTTATCCTATATTATTATACAAATACTGACTATATGGCTTCAGTCTTCACCATTTGCTTTCCCTGCTTCTGAAACTTCACAATTCTCACCACGTTTTCCATAATTATAGAAAATTTTTAAAGTTTTAAATGTTACACTTGGTATAGTTTGATAAAGGGGCTTTTGAGGAGCCTTCAGGGTTTAATTATGGGGAGAAAACAGTGGAAGTTCTCTAATTGTTTAAATGTGTATAGACTCTGAGAGCGAATGTCAATATCCGCATGCCAGAAAGTTTTGCTTGCTGTTCCAATTATACTGAGATCACAGTATGGAATCATAATTTGCTCCTCAAACTACCCAGGCCTTCCAGAACACCGCCTAAAATTAAATCTTCCACTTGTGCATGGCTTATGAAAAATTGAATGGCAGTTCATTTTCACAACACATGACACACATAAAAGAAATTATGAATGAATTTTAAACCCTGCTTAGCAGAGTCTTATCAAATTGATGGCACCCTTTGTCTCACTGAAGTCAAGCATCAGAGTTGATACGCTTAATTAGAATCAGCCATCTCTAAATGTTTTCGAATGACAGCTCAGATCATCCTATTGGAACCGCCTCCCCATGGTTTGAAGCCTAAAACAAAACAATTGGCTTAAAAGGTTGACTGGATCTGACTTTCACTTCATGCACTGCATTAAGCACATCAAAATATATTATTATGCTAGATGTTCAAATAAACAAAATCCAAAGGCTTTTGAGGTCTTGTTTAGACAGATGGATGGATAGAGATTAGGTAGGTAGGTAGATTAGATAGATAGATTTAAAAAATCTCTATGGACTTGTGTGTCCTTGGCTCTCAAACAACTTTTCTTCAGTTTGTTTCAAGAGAAAACAAGGTGGATTTAGAACTAACTGTCCTTCTGCAATAATCTTTGGGTTATTCAGAAGCTAACTATGTACTCAGTGCATTATTTAGACTTTGCCTCTCCCATTTGGACCATTTCACTCTTCATTAGATGTGATTGTCACCTTCTAATTGACACTTTGTCATGAATACACGTGCATTATCCATCATAAAAGCATCTTACTTATGAACAACAAACACCCACAGGGGCTATGGGACACTGGCGTATTGTTCCCAGTCAGACACTGTCACTGATAGATCTGCCCTCTCTTCCACATTTGCAGAACTCTGTTGCTCATTCTTTATCCACCAAGTGTGTTTTTGGGTTTGGATCATTTTTCCAGAGAAACATTATGGTCAGGAATGTTAGAGGGTGGGTGGGAAATTATACATATAAAATTATACATACATATATATATATATACACACACATATATGTATACACACACATATACACTCACATGCACACATATATATATGTATATACATATATATATGCCTGTATTTTTGGCAGCTTGTAATGACTATTCTACTGTTTTAAAGCCAGGAGCTATGATCGGTCAAGTTTAGTCACATCTGCTTAATTAACTCATTAAAATAACACCAGAAAGAGAAACTCATCCTCATGGTGTTGGTTTGAGGCAGAATTAAAAAAATGTAAACCTGAAGTGTGTTATTCGGTGGGGACTACCTAGTAGCCATTACAAGGTGAGGGTGAGATACCTCAGATTGGCTCAGGTAGTTATCATGTGGTTCAGATTTTACTGTATTTCCAGCATATTCTAATCTCAGAATAGCACCAACAATTACTGAAAGTGTGACGTGAGCTTTATAGCTCAAGGTTTAGTTTCATAGCTTTTTTTTTTTTTTTCCAATTTGGAGGGGGGAAAAAAATGTTTTCATCCGCAAAGAGTAAAACGTGATCAAAAGAGATGTGAAACTCTCATGCCTATGAGAGCAGAGTTGTGTTTGTTTCCCTTTGTTCCCCATTCTTTATTATAGCTTCTAATATTACCTTGCATGACTGACTTAATCTTCCATGAAAATAGTCATATTCCTGACAACCAGGAATGATACAGATCTGGGAGTGAGTGGTAAAAAACTAAATTTTCATATATTTAATTAAAAGTGCAGTTTTTTTTAACTCTTAATTCTCTTTTTGGACTGACAGTTTAGCATATCAGTAGCCCTGAAGGTAATAAAAGACATAAAATACCTAAACATTTTTCCTTTGGAAGCACTTCCTTATCACTCTTTTAAAGGGACCTTATACATTTCTCTACTTCTTGTAACCGCAACACGATGCTTGCTGAGCGACACATTCTTTCTTTGGATTTCAGAACTAGACAGTTCTCTAGGTGCCACTCTGACCAGAAAAACAAGGCAACTCAGGAGGACACCTAAGGCTAGAAGTAACCTTCAGTGAAAGGCCATTCCCGATCAATTACATCTGAGCTCTTTTTCCTTCCTTAGGTACTTAGAGTATCTGCTCCTCCTTGAGTTGGGGGACATTTTGTGTCTTCTGCTTTGTAAGGGAACTCTAAGAAATTGAAAATGAACCAATTATCTAAGCTTTTGAAGGAATTCAACCTTTGAGGTTGGGGGTGTGGTTTGTGCTTTTGTGTTTTACAGGCAAATTTCCTTCCCTGCCATCTGATTTTTTTCACATCTCCTACTATTATTGCCTATAAAAGTGAGAACAGCATTTAAAGAACCCAACAAAGCTTTCCAAGTGTGAAGCTGTGACATTTTGTTATTCCAGAACCACTTCAGAAATCAATGTTGTATTTCTACTTAACATTTAATGTTTTGCAGCTGCTAAAGAATTATTCACTAAGTAGTAAAACAGAGGAAAATCAATCTCTTTCTAACATTATTAGTAATAAGTATGTTTGCTTATATTTTCCAAGAGAAGTGACAGCAAACGCAGATAATAAGCAACTATTTGACAGACATATATAAATATGCCAGCCAGTATTAGAAAAAGCAAAATACGAAATAAGGAACTGAAACATTTTATCATTTCTTATTTAAAAACCTCATTTTAAGTGTCCAGTCAATATTACAGAAATGTGTGGGTCTCTGTGCAAGGAGAATTAAAATAAATATCCCAGGAAGGAAACACTGTATCACCATCTTAGAAGTAATTAGTTCTTGTAAGAACATGTATGTTCATATTTTATTTTTGATAATTCCAGATTGAGCCCAATTGAAATGAATTGTGAATGAGCATATGGAAGAAAAATACCATATGAAAAAAGGACAAAAATTGAACTTTTATCTGAAGTGTTGCTTACACAGGCAGTGAGAAATCAATGCAAACTTTTCCTGTAGCATCTCCTAATGCTCAATGTTGGACTGCACAGAGAAACTGGGAGGGGCAGCCTTCTCTGGTCCTGGAAAAGTTGACTGGGATGACATGTTAGTAGTCGTCTGTCCCTCTCTGAAACCCAGGGTGTTCACTGTCAAGGGTGGGGTTTGCTGGCAAGGCTAAGGTGGGAGTGGGATGCGATTCAAACTAGAAAGGAGGATGCCCCCAGTGGAGTCTCATTGAGTTTTCCTATGATAATTTAGATTTAGCTGTAAAGTTATGAGAGTCCCTTGCGAGGCAGTCTTTCACCTTGCTCCATCAACCCCCTGCTATTTGATTGTACCTTGCTCCTTTCCAGTGCTTTCTAGCTTGACAACTTGATACACTGTATTTTATTTTTTATTTTATTTATTTTATTTTAAAGATTTTATTTATTTATTTGAGAGAGAGCGAGCATGAGCGGGGGAGGAGGGGGAGAGGGAGAGGGAGAAGCAGACTCCCCACTGAGCAGGGAGCCTGAGATCATGACCTGAGCAGAGGGCAGACGTTTAACTGACTGAGCCACTCAGGCACCCCAAGGCACTGTATTTTAGCCATTTGTTTTGTATTCTAGATTGTTAGCTTCCTGAAAGAAATGGCCATGCCAAATTAATATTTGTTGTCCAGAGTTGTTATTCAGTAATCATTATTTGTATAAGTGAATATATAACAAAGAGAAGAGTTTAACCAAAGCTTTTTAGTTGCTCTGTCTGAGAGTTCTCTGGGTAGCTTTATATTTGACACACTTTGATGGCGAAGTGAAAATGAGACAGAGGCCACTTTCTGAATAATTTTGATCCTTAAGCCCCTTTTACCTGGACTTAAATGGAAATTTGATTGGATTGCTTTCATCCAATCTGGGCTTCATTTGACCTGATTTGGAAGTCAATAACGTGATCTGATGGAAGGACTAGAATCTATGCCTCATCTGCTTGATTTCAGCAGTCTTTTGGAAATCCTGCAATAGATGGGTATTTTCCATCAGATCTCTGCTCCCTTTGGAGGGGGTGGCGGGCACAGGAATCAGAAGTCTCTCTCTGGTGACGTTGGTTGCATCTGTGCAGCTAGCAGCATTTCCTCCTCCACCTCTATCCTAACAAATACATTTTTTGATGTGGGTGTAAACCTAATTTCCCTGTGCATAATGTTAGTGCCTCTGGAGTGTACAGAGCTGGCTGGAATCTGCACTAAGTGGTTTGGGAATAAAGGCTTTCCTTGTCATTATTTGCACAGTCTGTAGTATTCAGCTGCCAGCCCATGCCAGATTATTTGTGTGATGCTTGGTGACAGTCTGTGTTGAGTTTTAGCTATGATACTTGACATAATTTAATGAGCTGGAATGCCATTTTCCCCTGTAAGAAATATGCACATATTTTCAATGCCATTGAAAAGTTGTTTATTTTACACATATGTTATTTTTCCAAATCCAGGATTTTGACTCTTAACACATATTAACATGATACATTCGGTATATATATGTACTTTTTTCCCACTTGCATTTTTGAGAGTTTTAGTCTTCAGCATAATTGAGGGAGAAAAATGTACCCACTTGGTTGCACAAGGCTTGCTTCTTTCCTTCTCTTCCTAATTAGCTTTTAACAAGCTGTCAGTCTTCCACTCTATATGTTGCATTCATAAGGAAAGGACAAAGATGAGTTGCAGTCTTCCTGTGAAAGTAGACTGTGCTTCTTAAGGGAAGCATCCCTGGGCTGTCAGGGTGGGTCTTGGCATGACACCTTTGAGTCAAATACAATATGATTTTTGCCTGGTGCCATAAGCCAATGCTGAGTACATATTTATGTGTCTGTGTCATCTGTCCCTTTCCTTAGAGATGTCACCAGCCTCTTCCACACAGACCCACTTTCACATAATAGGAAAAAGCGCACTCAGGGTTTCTCCTTTTGTTACATTAGATTTTTAAAATAACATTTTTTTTCTGTTAATAATAAAAGTATTATTCATTCAATCTAAAGAAAGGTAAGCAATTAAAAAAACTATAGTCAATAAACCAAAATAACTTGTTAATCCCCCACAGAGATAATCAATTTAATATTTTGGTGCATTCCTTTTGTGGATTATGTAAGGGCTTTTGTATGGTTGTATATGTATTTATGTGTGTATCTATATACAGGTATTTATTGTTTTCTTCCCAGAAAAGGTAGCATTTCATAGAATATTTTTGTAGCATGTATTTTTATTTAATAATAGTTTATGAACATTTCCCATGTCAGTAAATATTGTTTACAGTATGATTTTTATCACACTCTTTCCTGTGGCAATGTGATAATTTACTTAACCTATCCCCCATTAATGGGTATTTAACTTAGTTCTCAAATTTTGCTATGCATAAATTACCTCAGTGCATTTCCTGGATCATGTCTTTTAGGGCAGACTCCTAGACATGGAATTACTGGATTGATGGCTATATGTTGGATCTTTTATATCTGTCACAAATTGCCCTACAGAAAGGTTAACTATTCTTATACTTCCACGAGCAGGGAATGAGACTCTTCCTGTGCACAGGCTTCTACTCACTGAGACTCACATTATCTTTAATCATTGCCAATATGACAGGTGAAATATGCATCCTTTTGAAAATTTACATTGGTGAGCTTAAATGGTTATCACATGTTTAATGGTCACTTCAATTTAGATAGGAAAACTCAACTTAGGTAGCAGCTCAGTGTTGTGTTTGGGAGAGTAGTCCCTAAAGTCAGGTGTCCCAGTCCTCCGTAATGGTGCACGCAAGTGGTGTGGCCTGTGACAATTGCCTTAACTAATCTATATAATGTGGACAACAGTGGTGACCATCTCACAGATTGTTAAGATTCAAATATCCCCACATAGAATAATAGTAAGAACAGTAATAATCTTATAAACATCCCTATAGCTCTTACTATGTGCCAGACACTGTCCTTAGCATTTTATATATGTTAACTCTTTTACTATATCATGAAGGTATAAATAAAGCATTTTTTTAAAGATTTTTTATTTATTTATCTGAGAGAGAGAATGGGAGACAGAAAGCATGAGAGGGGGAGGATCAGAGGGAGAAGCAGACTCCCCGCCGAGCAGGGAGCCCGATGTGGGACTCGATCCCGGGACTCCAGGATCATGACCTGAGCCGAAGGCAGTTGCTTAACCAACTGAGCCACCCAGGCGCCCCTATATAAAGCATTTAACACAATGCATGGTACATAGTAAACCCTCATAACTGTTATTTTTTTTAATTATTATGCTTTTCTACAGTGTGTACTACACATGGACTATTATGAATGAAAAACAATTTTATCAAAATTTCTTCAAATTATCCACATAAAATTGCTTTACAGTATTCAACATAGACATTAAATAATGTGAGTGGCAATTTGAAATTTGTTTCAGCTTAATGTAAGACAAATTTATGAAAAGAATGGATGTTTAAAAAAATAGGTTAGTAAGTAATATAATTATTGTTGACATATCAAGGCGATTCGATGTTCATACTCATTGCTACATTTGGAATATACAGATTAAATGAAAAGAATCAAGCAGATATCTAGTGAACTGGAATGGTAGAGGCAATCTATCTGGACAGTTAAAAAAAACAATGATTTCACCAGTTTACTCAATTGTAGTATCTGTTACTACAAGAAATCAAGCAACTGAAAGTTTAAACAGTTAACTATGTTCATTTGCTTCTCAACGCCCGACATGTGGCTTCACGTTGAAATGAGTGACTGTTTTAAAGTTATCATCAACATATATGGCTCCATGAGATCGTGGGGAGGCAGCCTACTGTTTGCCTCTGAGCATACATTTTGTTTCAGGAAAACCTATCTTCAAACCTCAGGTCCACCACTTAGAGTTGGTTGGCACTGGGAATGTTACTTAAATTCTTCAGGTTCTCAGGATGCCTGGGTGGCTCAGTTGGTTAAGTATCTGCCTTCGGCTTGGGTCATGATCTCAGGGTCCTGGGATTGAGCCCCGCATCGGGCTCCCTGCTCAGTGGGGAGCCTGCTTCTCCCTCTGCCTGCCGCTCCCCCTGCTTGTGCTCTCTCTTCCTCTGAAAAATAAATAACATCTTTAAAAAGAAAATTCTCCAGATTCTCATTTCATTTACAAAATGAGGATATTTACCTGAGAGGCTGATGTGAGAATTAAATAAGGAATATTAAGCACATAACACAGGCATATAGTAAACTAAATGTTAGTTGTTGATTTTATAATTACTGCATGGACAATGATAGATTATCCAACATATGTTCTGCTGATATGTCAAGATTTGACTTTGAGATATCTGCAGAACATACATGTGGAGAAGATGAGGAATAGGTGTGTTTGCCTGCAACTCAGAGGAAAGATCCGAGTTTGAGCCATCAGTTTGCTTGTCATGAGTATACGGGCGAGTAAATGCAGAGATAAGTTTTAAGAGAAAGATGGCCCCTGAAAAAGTGGGAGGGAATAGGACCAGGACAAAGGAAGAGAACACCTTCCATAGGTAGCTATGTGGTTGTGACATGAGGGGAGGCAAAAGGTGGGTACAGACAGATGCATGAATATTTATATGATATTTGTCTTTAACTGTTCTGAAACTCCAGTACCTGTTCTTATGAATGTGAAAAATCAATGTTTTCCATCCTGATTCTTTCTTAAGTTTTATTTTAAAGTGATCCTGTGTCTGGAAGTTTTAGTCGATTACAATAAACTGAAATGGAATGGCAATCCAGAAAGACTCCTGCTACAATAAAGAAGATTGGGAAAATTTACAATTAATGTGGATTTTTTTTTTAAGATTTTATTTATTTATTTGAGAGACAGCATGAATAGTGGGGAAGGGCAAAGGGAGAGGGAGAAGCAGACTCCCTGCCAAGTGGGGAGCCCAACACAAGGCTCAATCCCAGGACCCCGAGATCGTGACCTGAGTTGAAGGCAGACACTTAGCCAACTGAGCCACCCAAGCACCCTACAATTAATGTGTTTTAAAAAACATTTTTAAAAAATGGAAGATATAGCTTGTTAAATTTTTTAAATCATTGATTTATATGCTAGGGAAGTTTTGCCCTATATGTAGATACCTCTCTTCACTCTTTTAGCTGTAGTCAACTCATGTAAAAAATGGTACTTATTCAGAAAGAAAGAAAGCTAAACAATTAGATAATCAGTATAAATTTGCATTTGGAAAAACAGCTCCTAGCACATTCTCTCCAGACATACAGTTCCCTTTAAATAAAGATAACATGTTCTTTAGATGTCTTTTATTAGAGTTGTAAATCTTCAAGGTATAAATTTTTTTCTGAGTATATTCTTAATTATTTTAATAATTGGCTGCCAAAAGGGGGGTGCTTTAATTAAGTATGATGCAACCTGTAGTCATTTTTCTCTCCTAACACAAATAATACATTTAAGAAATATAAGACTTCTTAATCTATGGGGTAGAAAAGAGTAAAACTGTACATAAAACATAATTAGGAAGATTTATCTTCCTATATGACTTGGGGCATTTTGTAAGTTCTATTCTGCTTATTTATATTTTCAGAAAAATCTTCTTAATAGCCAATGCTATAAATGTCAATTTATATACTCTGAGGTAAAAGAGGCGTCTGAATTGTGCTTTTGAAACCTTGCCTTTACTATTTTCAGACTAAATATGATGAATTGTGAAATAGTCTTCAGTTGGTAAAACCAAGTCTTAAAAATTGAAGGCATCCTATAAACATTCAGCTTAAAAAATACTAAAGAATATCTGTATAATATTATGTCAGAAAGTGAAGCATGACATTGCAATAATCCTAAAATAAAAATTATATAAAACTAGAACTTATAAGAATTTATTACAGTAGATTTGCTGAAGTGTTACTAGACTTGAAGGTATCAGGAGGAAATCATTATGACTTGCATTTCTGGATCAATTACTTTTGCGTCTTCTAATTAATTTTGTCTTCTGATTTTGATGGATGTTTAACCATCTGCTTCTAGAGTGATTTCTGTTTATAGACCTGGAAAATTCTTCAATGGAGTGCTTCTTAAGTGTTAGCAATGGAAAGATACAAATAGTTGTTGCATCATTACTGTGGCTAAAACAACTGTTAGGACCATATGACCACTTTATATTGAGCCTTGATATCCTTTTGTAACTAAGAAAATTAAGGAAATTTGGTAAAATTATTGTTTTCCTCTGTTGTCTATAAAATGCTTCAAAGAATAGTTAACAGAGTAATTTATGCTAAACTTTTAAACTGCATTGAACTAATGGAACAAATTGGTAAATACTTTGAAAACTTGTCTCCGTGAATGTAAGACTTATATTTAGCCAAGTTGTTTGGCTTCATTTATAAATATTTAGGTAAACATTCACTGACATAAAAATATAATTACTGGGAACTATAAAATATTTTTTCACAGTTAAAAAATTATCTGGAATTGGAATGCTTAAGTGTATGTTATAAATGTAATTTTATTAAATATATATATTTTATGCAAAGGAGAGTTTAAACAGATATACTCATGTTCAAACTTATTCTTAAGAGGTCCTAAATAATAAAAAATAAACATGTTATTATTTATAAAACTAGACTTTAAAAGGAACTATGTTTCCATCTAACTGGAAAAAATAAATATTAGGAAAATTTTCTTTGGAAAATTTGTGGTAGTTCTTCAGCTTGTTCAAACTAGTCTAATCTATGTATATATTGTCTGATGAAATCAGACTATGGCAAGACTTTTGCTTGGCATTTTTAGCAGCATTAGTTATTTTATTAATAATACTGAAGCCACAGCATAGCTGATCTTATCTCTTCCTCTTAATAGATGTAACTTTTTGTTGCTGTTGTTTTAGAGAGGGGGGGGGGCAGAGGGGAAGGGAGAAAGAGAATCCCGAGCAGGCTCTATACCCAGCCTGGAACCCAAGGTCTTGATCACATAACCAACCCCGAGATAATGACCTGAGCCAATATCAAGAGTCAAACGTTTAAATGACTGAGCCACCCAGGTGCCCCGAGATGGCACATTTTTAAGAGCAGGTATCATTCTTTGTATTCTAGATGGTATATCATAGCAATTTTGTACATTTTAATGTATGTCTTTATATATTCAC
This sequence comes from Mirounga leonina, assembly GCF_011800145.1. Lineage (NCBI taxonomy): Eukaryota > Metazoa > Chordata > Mammalia > Carnivora > Phocidae > Mirounga > Mirounga leonina. Next base: position 65,330,371 of record NW_023270268.1, read on the forward strand.
ATAATTTCACTATGGTTTAATGTTAAACCATTTTATGTAATTCTTCCACAGGATAATTCCTACACAGCGTATTAGAAAGTAAATGTGTCTGTAAACAAGGGCATACTGTGGTGGGCATCTAATATCACGCCTGATATTGTATCTGGCCTGATTTCCCTTTCTTTTCCTAGGGACACTATTTTGGCATGGGCATTGGGGTACATTAGGAAAAGCACTTCTTTCCCATTCCATACATTTTAGGCATGGCAACTTCCTTCCTACAGACCCCATGATGGGCCTGTGGCCCAGACAGCCAATCAGTCTATTCCACTCCCCAAAAATAGGTTTAGGGATGGACACATGTCCCTATCAGAGCCAGTGAGCCTCCTAAGGCCCAGACTCTTTCCAGACTCTTTCCACTGAGTCACGGAGATGGAAAATGTAAGCCTGGAGCTGCTGGCAACCATACTGTCCACCAGAGAACTCCTGCAAGAATTTTTGTGACATGGTTCGGTTCTTGAATCCTATCTGATTTTAATCTGGTGCTACCCTTGATTTTCCTTTACGTTGGCTAATAAACGACCTTATTTTGTTTAAGCCTGTTCTAGTTGAATTTATATTGCTTGCAACTGAAAGAGGCCTGATACAGTAATCTATACTGTAATAGGTACAGTGATCAGCTACAAAGCAAGTGGCTGGCATAGATATTCTGTATCATCCTTATCAGAAGGCAGAGACTATATTTATAACCACATGGGCTTGGTTACAGAGAGCAATATGTTTATTACATCAGAAAAACCATAAGTATTTACTGTTACCCTTCACTTTATTTTTTGTCTTAAGTATATTTCAAATACTTTAATTATTTTTAAGGTTCTTAAAATTTCTTTTTAACCTCCATATCTTTCAATGATTAATTATCTATTCTGCTATTTATAAGAATTCAGAGTAGCTTAGAATTATTTCTTTGAAAAATATGAGTAGAAGGCAATTAATTGTATTTAATTGAATAATTGTGAAAGAAAGCAATTCATGTTCATAAATCGGGTTATGGTACTAGGTTCTCTTACCTAATATTTACCCAAATCTTATTATCATTATTTAAGTTGTTTTACCACAAGACAAACTTTGTGTAAACAAAAAATGCATTTATTGTCTTACAGAAAGAGTTTCATAAAAAAAGAAAAGACACTGTCATTCTCTGAAGTAAGTTCTGTTAACTTTTAGAATTGTTATCAAAATGGGTGTGAAACTAGGTTGATATCCTAGTTAATGATAGACAGTTTTGAATTGCCTGGGTCTGTTTCAATTTATATCTGTCTTTCTGATGCAATTATTAGTGGTTCCTCATTTTACTATTAAAAATATCACAGTTGAAGAAAAATTGAGTGGTCATCCCAGTTATGGCCACCAAAGATACTCTAAAGCCAAATCGTAAAGGAAAAGGGCTTGGTGATGAACTTGTAGACTTTTTGCCAATAAATGAAGTATCTGAAAGACATTTTATAACTACAAATAGTGTATATGGAAACTATTTGTAAATTTAAAAATATTATTATTGTTATACTACTGTAACTTATTGAAGAGAAGAATGAAAGAAATGTATATGCTTATTGCTGAATTTTGTTTTCCTCCCTAATCTTCCACAAACTCTTATTCTTAAAAACCAAGAATCAAATAGGTGATTGGAATTAAGGAGGGCACTTGTGATAAGCACTGGGAAATGTATGGAATTGCTGAATTACTATATTGTACACCTGAAACTAATATAACACTGTATGTCAACTATACTGGAATTAAAATTTTTAAAAAAATTTTTAAAAGATAGACGACAAATAGAGATAGAACACAATAAAAAAAGAAAGAAAGAAATAAGAATCAAGTCTGACCCACAGATAGTACCTCGTTTATCTACATCAGTGCATTCTATAGCATTCATTATTAATTATCTACATCACTATTCACCACTAAGAAGATCTTCCTAAATTGTAAATCTTAGATAAATATAAAATGTTATTATTGTTATTGTCATTGAGGTACATAGAATGTAACCATTGTCACTAGAAATCTGCATTTAAAATTTACAGGATATTTGCTTTTCAAGGTGAATTTCACTTTTAACTTCCTCAATAAACTGTTAAGTTAAAGCGAAATCAGCATTTTGCTATATCTGCCAACTATTCCAAATGTCACTTCTTGATTTGTTTCTTCTTTTGTATACTATATATATATATATATATTTATATATATATATTTATATATTTATATATTTTGTATACTATATATATATATATATGTTCTTTGAGTAGAAACACAGTCTGCTTCTGAAACAATAAGAGAAATAATAACTAATTATTTAGAAATTATTTATAATTTATTATTTATATTAAGCTGTACTAAATTAAGGTTCAGACACAGAGGACAAGCTAAAACCAAGGCTTCTGTTTCTGGACTCTCCCTTTAAATATATTTCCATTATTTTATTTAGATTACCATATCTAGCCACATACATACATATACACAAATACAGGAATAGTGGGCTAGCTTACAAATAATGACAGTTATTCACTGAATCTGGAAATAGTACTGAGTATTTTCAGGATCTATGAAAATTCTCTCATGTATAGAGAAGGGATTTGCAAACTTTTCAGTAAAAGGCCAGATAGTAAATGTTGTAGGCCTTACGGGTCATATGGTCTTGGCTGCAACTATTTGATTCTGCCATTGTAACACAAAAGGAGCTGTGGGGCGCCTGGGTGGCTCAGTTGGTTAAGCGACTGCCTTCGGCTCAGGTCATGATCCTGGAGTCCCTGGATCGAGTCCCGCGTCGGGCTCCCTGCTCAGCAAGGAACCTGCTTCTCCCTCTGACCCTCCCCCCTCTCATACTCTCTGTCTCTCATTCTCTCTCTCTCAAATAAATAAATAAAATCTTTAAAAAAAAAAAAAGGAGCTATGGCTAAAACATTAACAGTGAATGTGGCTATGTTCCAATAAAACTTTATTCATGGATGCTGAGATATGATTTTCATAGAATTGTCACATCATGAAATAAAATTCTTCTTTTGAATTGTATCAACTGTTCAGAATATAAAAACCATTCTTAACTCATAGGTCACAGAAAAACGGTCAATGGGCTGAATTTGGCCTCTGAGACATAATTTGCTGAACTCTGTCATGGAGCATTAATACTGTGCCCTATCCACAGTAAAAACAAAACAAACAAAAAAAGTTAGAGAATTGTGTGTGGCATTCAACAAACTTCTCCAAATGTGCTTTAAGGGGTATGTAATATGTCTAAATAGAGGCACTACATTTTTTTCTTCCCTTAGAAAATACAGATTATTATAGCACTTGGGAAAATTCTATAAAAACAACAGCTTCTAATTGGCTTTTACACAAAGAGTCCATGACAAATACACTGTCAAAAGAATGCTTTATTATGCAGAGATATGATGTCAGTTTCATGTATAACCAGCTTCCTTGCCAATCAAATAATGCTATAGATAGTTGTGACATCATGTCTGGGCATAATCACAGTTTGACTGATAGGTTGGAATATGGAATATAAACAGGAAACTGGAGAGTAATTGCTTGACTTAAGCTTCCAGGTAAAAATAGTGGAAGAAGAATGTTACTAACATATAAATGTATTAGGAACTATTCTAAAATTGTTTCTTCTATAACTGTCGAGATATGATCTAATGATGAAAGAAACAACCTTGGAAATGTTTGATATCATTTCATTTATGTTTAGTCAAATAGTTCATTTTGAATACATTTCTGTTCCATATATCAATACTATTAATACAATTAGAGACCATTCAGGACTCTCAAGAATAAATATGGTTTATCATATGAAAGTAAATTTAATATAATGCCAATTATTTATAAAAAATAGAATTGATTTTATATTTTACTAGTGAAGTTAATTCCCTTTTTAACGTAAAAGTACATAGAAAACATTTTTCTAGAGCTTATAGAGCTCTTAATGACATTAAAGTAAAATCACCCAAATTTGTTGAGGCAGAGTTCTTTTTTAAACTTATTATAATACTATTATCTAACCTACAGATCTTATTCATATTTTATCAATTATCCCAGGATATATTTTTAGTTTATTTTTAAATGTATTATCTAATATTTGATATGTAAGAATACTTCAAAATTATGGAACTTAATAATAATATGATCATCTGTCAACCAATCATTCAACTAGAATGATCTAGAACAACAGTCAGCAAACTGTGTGCTATATTTACATAATAGGTCAAATCCAGCCCACTGCCCATTTTGGTATATAAGGATTTATTAGGGGTCACCTGGGTGGCTCAGTTGGTTAAGCGACTGCCTTCGGCTCAGGTCATGGTCCTGGAGTCCCAGGATCAAGCCCCGCATCGGGCTTCTCCCTCTGACCCTCCCCCCTCTCATGTACTCTCTCTCTCTCTCTCATTCTTGCTCTCTCAAATAAGTAAATAAATAAATCTTTAAAAAAAAATAAGGATTTATTAGAACAATCAGTCGGTGGGGCAGAGCTTAAATGTTTTGTTATATCATGTGGTTTGTCCAAGCCCTTCTTAGAAACAAGGAGATTAAGCACAGAGATGCAAAGAGACTTATTTAAGGTTACATAGAAAATTAGTGGTAAATCAAGAAAGAATCCAGTTTTTTTTTTTTTCCATAACAGCATTCTACAACCAAAAGAAGCAAAATAAAGCCAGCTTGTAAACAGGAAAGAAAATAATAATATCTGAAATTGGCCAAAAAGTCCTTCATTGTTGTCATTATCTCCTTCTCCTTCCTCCTCTTCTTCCTCCTCCTCCTTCTTTTGTAATAAGCTAGTTGTAAGTTATTAATGCTGTAATTTAAAATAATTAAATATTACTTGCAGTTATTGCTATCCTACAAAAATATATTTTATATATTCTCAATTAAACCATATTTTATGAAACATTAATTCCTACATGGTGGTCCTGATGGTATATTTGAATATTTCTGAATATTTCTGACGTACTAAATGCACTTAAAAAGTTGTATTCAGTTGTATTTGTTTTATTCCAATTAAAGCATGATGATATTGAAACTTTTTATTGATAAATAACATTAAATATAATCCTCTTGCTCATGAATCCTAAGGAACATTAGTAAAATCTTGCATAGTAAATAGCTTACAGATTTCTATGGGGATGGGAAAATTCATTTTCCCCACTGATTTGAGCATATGGCAGACTTTCTTTTCTTCAGAGAATTCACTATTTCCTACAGAGCTTGATACATTTTTTAATGAGTTGATAATATGGTGAGCATCATGAAATGGTGATTTTAGGCATCTGTATGAAAGGCTATCAATAACAAAAAATATTAGAGATATAGCTATAAAACTATGATTAATGCCATAAAATTACCAAAAAAAATAATCATTTGGAAGGTAAAGTGATTTAATGAGAATTAAATACTATATAACACAAATTTTAAGTATCTTACCACTAAAAGTATATGTCTTTCTGAGAGAAACAAATGTGTTATTTATTTGTGTGGATAAGTTGTTTAGGTTAAAACAACACTCATTAATCATTGTCTACATTAAGGCAAAAAAGGCAATATTATGAAAATTCCCCCCCCACCAAACAAATGCTCAAATCCTACAGATCATAATGCATACATAAATATCAAAGCTCGTTATATTTTAGATAGCTATAGTGTACTGGGGACTTTTGAAATATTGTTCTTTTGTGCTCATGGGTTAAAATCAAATACTGACAAGTGAAAGAAATGGGATCTGAAGCAGATATTGCTGTCTTCCTAATTTCCATGCTTGTCTTCTTGGAGAACCCCTGATTTTTAGCCCAGAATTAAGGCTGTACTATTTAGATTCCTAGACAATCAATAATCCCATTTAAATGGGGGCAAGTGCATAATTTCTTTCTAATGGTCTCCCCTCTGTGGTCCTAGACATACGTGTAGTAGTAAACCATCTTTTTCCCATCAGAAGCAGGAAACACTCAGGGATGGCAGAATAACAAGAGAGAAGGAATCTGAATTCCCTAGGCTTGAGCCACCAAACAAGCCCAGGACTGACCATGCTTACACTGATACATGATACATGTTTTTTATAACCTAACTTGTAAATTTGCTTTATCCATCAAGATGATCATCTATTTTTTCTTTATCTAATGATAAGAGGAATCACATGGATATTGAATCCCAATATTCAGTGGGCAAACATTTTGCATTTTTGAAATAAACTCTACTTGGTCCAGTTAACAATAAATTCAGTTTGCTGCTATTATATTTAGGCTATTTACATTAATATAAAAAAGTAATATTAGTCTGAAAATTTTTCTTTTTTGATGTTTTGATAACAGAATTATGCTGGATTCATAAACAATTTTTATAATCTTCCATAATTTCTATGCTCCTGCATAATTAGTACATCAGAAGAATATTGGTTTCTTGAAAGTTTGAAAGAAGTCGCTTTTGAACCATTTTGGTCAACATTTTTGCCAACTCTTCTGGTTTCTTCCATAATTATTGATATTCCAAGGCTTTCTTGTTGTTGTTGTTGTTGCTGTTTTTGGTTGATTTTGGCTAACCGCCTATATCTAGAAAATCATCATTTCACTGAGATTTGTTTATTAGATTACATGGATGTATATATCACATTCTCAACTTTTTCTCAGATTTTGGATCTTTTTTTTCAAATTATACTCTTTTTTTCCCCCTTCTTTTTCTAAGTATTACATAAGGCCAGAAGTTTGTCTATTTTATTACTTTTGTCAAATAATTTTCACTGATTTTTTTTTTTGGCTTTACAGTTCATTAACTTATTTACTGCAACACATGTCTCTCCCTAGTTTCCTTGCTTTTTTTTTTTCTTTTATTGAATTGATTTTTCCATTTATTTTTAGTTTTTCTTGCTTAATAATAAAACATTTGCAGATTTAATTCCTGGTTAAACCTCTGATCATGCCTCAAATTTTTAATATGTAGTATTCTCACTGTGATTTTTTTTACTAATATCTAAATGGAATTTTTATCTCTCTTTGGCTGCAGCAGTGACTTTATGGAGTTTTGTTTGTTTGTTTTAATTTCAGGGGATTTTGGAAAGGTTGCAATTTTGTAACTAATTTTTACTTTTACAGTGTTAGGTTTTAGAGAATGTGGCCTATGAACTGTCTACTAATAGAGATTTATTTAGATTTTTTTGGTACTTATACATGATCATTTAAATACATTTCCATGAGGTTTTAAAACAAAGACATAGGATATATCTTTTAATTATAAACTACATAAGGAGAAATATATTACATATATGTATTAACTTTTTTCACATCCTTGGCATCCTTATCTGTCCAGACTTAAAATAGTGAAGCAAGTCATTGTTTTCCCTCTATTCTAATGTTTCTGTCCATTTTCCCTTGAAGTTATAAAAGATTTTTTTTCTTTATATATGTAAAAATAATATTCATTTTGTAAATGTTCATGTCTGGTCTATCTTTAATATATATTTATAGATCATCCATGTTGCAATACCAATGTCTGAAATACCACTTAAGTTTACAGTATTGTGTTCCTTGTCTTCACATTGAATTTGGATGATTTATCCTTAACTGTCTTTTTATTTTTAATCTTCTTATGGCTCATTCTTTAGATGTGGTTTTATGAATAGCATTTGGATTTGGTTTTGTAAACCAATTTGATAACCTAATTTCTATGTTTGTGATTCTTTGCTATTTCATATATATACTTTACATTATTTAGCTATGTGAACTAGAATATAAATTCCATCAATGAATCAATCTATCAATCTATTGGTCTGTACTTTTTCCAGCCAATCTTCTGCCCCATTACTTCTTATTCTTTTTTTTTTTTTTTGAGACATATTGGCTCTGTATAAAGATAGAAATATAATCTGGGGGAACCTCAAAAAATCAGTATCCTGAACATACACCAAAGATATGTAGCAGATCTTGGGTTTGGGGAAACCCTTAATGTAGTCCAACTTTACCAATCACAACATATTGTAATTTGATTCCCCTTCCATCTCAGGGCAATTAAGGGTTTCTATGAAAATATTGTTTGTACATCTAGACTGTTTTTGAAAAGATTACAAGGTAGATGAGTCATTTGTAATAGTTGGAATATATACCCATATGACTAATTCACTCTTGTGTACTACTAAAGATGATGACAGAGAAGGCCATTAGATATAGATGTTAAGTATAAGGTGGGTGCAATTTTTGTGAACCTAAAGAAAAACCTATGAGAAGATAAGGACTCAGAGTACAGCAGAGATGGGGATGGCATCCTGTATGCTGACGGGGAAGGCTAGACTCCACGCTGAATGGAGGGTCCAGGGATTCAGACTTATGATGATTCTTCCTCCCCTTTGAAAGAAAATAACTTCACAAGCTACCCCAAGTTAAAGAAGCTTCATCAACTGCTTCTACTTTAAACCTTAACAAGAGCTGACCCTACTGTCTACTCAGCTATTCTGAGCCCCAGAAGTGACCCCCAGCTGCTCTGTCACCCATGGAAATCTTCCTTAAGCTATCTCTTCTGCTTCTTAACTTTCTGTTCGTCTGAGTAGAAAGTGACGGGGAGACAGAAAAACAATAAATTGTTTTGAAGAGACTTGAACATTTGTACTGAGTTCATGAACAGTTTTATCTGGGAAGAGAGTTTTTAAAAATGAGATTGCACTTTGAAAATCAAACACAAGACACTGGGTTTACAAAAGGTGAAGTTCAAATATATATATATACATTTTTTTTTTTTAATTTGCCTCAATTAAAAGTTAGCAGGAGTTCCTCCCATAGTCAGGCAATTGATGTGTCAGGCATAGTTTGGATGTTAGGTGAGTTTTGTTTTCTGTATCTTTGGAGGCCTTTTGGGGTTATTGTAGGGAGGAGTCATTAAGTTTCTTAGTCAAGTACCATCTTACATTGGAAGCTCAATGGAAAGAGCATTTTACCCTCTCTTTACAATACAGTGTAAGTCAAACATCCTTTTCAGGCTAAGCTTACTCACCCCAAATGTATGCTTGGTGAAAGCTCTACCATGGGCTCTCACATTTTAGTCAAAGCTTTCAGCCTGGACATTTTAGTGCTCACTTTTACCAGAACAGACTTGAAAATGGTTTTGAATTCTGAAACACACGCTAGAGTGGCTCAGATATTTCCTAAATAGTCATTTCTCTTTTCAAGTCGGAAATTTAGTCCCAAAGTTTAAAGTTCTGAAATGATAAAGAATTTACTATGCAATCAACTAGGAAGCTTTCTATTAATACCAAGGCGTGTGTTAGTTTCATTAACTAACAAACACATTCTTGGATTTGACTCAGTAACTACAAAGTTATCCTTCTGATATAGAATAGCCTAAGGGTGCTTTCTAATTAAAATTTTGAAAGCTGATGCTCAGTATACCATATCTGTCTGCAATTCTAAATTAAGCTGGGCTCTCTTACGTTGAGTTAATCTATAATCTTTCCCTTCACTGTTATGTAGCAATTGAAAAATGCTAATTTAGTAAATCAGATCAAGTTCAACCCTAAACTATTATTACTATAGCAAATAAAGTTAGTGGTAGTTATGGTCGAGTTACAATTTATGGAACCTCATAATCCTACTAGTAATAAAAATAATAATTCCAGCAATAATAATATTCCACCATTTATTGCACTCCTGCTGTGCTCCAGGCCTTTTAAATGCATTATCTCATCTGACTCATGCCACAACTCTGTGAGAGAGTTAGCATTTCAATTCTACAGTTAAAGCAGCTGAGGTGAGAAAAGAACGTAGTTTTAACTAACATAGGGATGGGAGCCAGGGAGTTGAGTGGTGAGGTAAAAGGGGTAGTTAGAAAAAGGGGTTCATTAAAGAACTTTTAAGAGCTTACAAGTAATTTTTGTAGGTTTATAAATTGCTTTAGTAATGTAGGTATACCTTAGATAGTGTAGAGAAGTAAAGGAAAACACAGAAGAAAATAAAAATGACCAATTCCATTTCACACATGTTATACTTAACATGATTAAGAGATTTCCAGGAGGGAAATTGTTAAATATGTTAATTAAATGTAGGGGTTTGGAGTTCAGGAAATGGGTCTGTATCTTAGCTTTGAAATCATCAGTATGTAATAAAAGTTGAAGTTTTGGGTACGGATAAGGTGTTTTTAAAAGAATTTTTAGACTGAGAAGAAAAGAAGGCAAAAGATAGGATTTGGAGAACATTAATATTTAAAAAGCAGTAAAAATTAGAGATGATATGAAAATTAGGACAAGGTGCTATCACCGAAGCTAATAAAAGAGAGATTTTATGATAAAGAAAATAGCCAATAATGTTGAATTCTGGGATCAAGTAAGAAGATAAGGCTTGAAAGGTGTCTAGTGGATTTGCCTATCAGAGTGGAGGTAGGCAGGCTTGACAGCCCAGTGCTCTAGTGCATTTGGGAGTGAATGGTAGGTGACTAGGTGAGGAAGTAAACGGAAACTTTATAGAAGCCCAGGTATGCAAAGAAGCAGATTAAGAGGTCAGTAGCTAGAAATCAAGAGAAGAGTTTTACTAGAGAAATTTAGACACATTTATCTGGAGAGAGAGAGAGAGAGAGAGAGAGAAAAGTAAGACAGAGAAAAGAGAGATGATACCAAAATGAGGTCTTGATGAGTCAATGGGGTATCCGGAGAGGGCTGACCCAGATGGTTGTGTAGGGCCCTGAGTGGATGGGAGACCCGATGCTGAAATACAGCTTGAGCCTTGCTTGACAAGTCATGTCAGCTGGAGAAAGGGTGCTTTTTATTAATAGTCCCAACAAATGTGGTTTCTTTTTCTATTTGGTCTTCCCAGAAAGGACACCTTTTACAATTTACCCTCCCAGGAGAGATTTTTTTTTTTCTTTTTTTCTAATTTGCACAAGTATTTGCTAGAAGCAGCCCAAACTTGAGCATTAGGCTGACATTGTTTTATGTATTCCAAATAGTGATTTACAACACAAAGTCTTGCAGTTCATCTCATTACCAGACTGACATCGTAGAATGGTGAGAGGACCCCTAGGTTATCTGCTGCAACCGAGACATGTTATACTGGAGCACATTCAGGAGGGGGTGGAACTTGCCTAGGGCCAGGGATCTAGTTAGGGGCAGAGCCAAGACCAGGATTCACACCTGATTTCCAATTCAGTGTTCTTTCCACTGTACCAGGAAACAAAGACTAAACCTTATGGTTTTGAGGGTGGAATGTCAAAGCATGTTTTGACAGTACACTGAGTATTGAATTCACCTGATATGAGGTGGAGGCTTGAAATACATTCCTCTTACTGTCTGAATTTGCCCTACTTGTGAAAGCTGTATGAATCAGCTATAATGCTGACTTTTAATTTTTAATAACGGTTCTTTCTAAATACACTTTTTAAAAGGGCATGGTAAAAATCCAGCAATTTGATTTTTTATGATTGTCTTATACATGTATGTCCTTGAATCCAAGTATTATTTTTTTGGAATTTTATGCTAAGGTTTTTATGTTGTTTGAGTTACAGTAAACATTTTCAAGAGGATGGGATGGACAATCACATGGATCAAATTTAGAGAAAATTTTAAACTTTGTAGTAACTGTTTAGATATGAAATCTGCATGGCCATTCTGAGTAAGAACATACGTAGTCATAAAAAGCTATAAAAAGCAACCTTGAAGAGTGGCATGCTGACATCTTGGTTTATATTTTCAGCCATTGTTTTCCAAATGTGTTTTTTATGTTATTGATAGGTATTCTCTGAATCAATAAGTCTGTGGTCAAATGGTGCCATACTTTTAGTATACTCTCCCCCACCCCATTGTGAAAATGTATAATGCAGAGTTAAAGGCCTAAACAGTCTTGCAGTAAAGAACCCCTATTAGCTTTGTTGAATCACATTTTCCAAATTTGTCTGACCACAATTTGTTTTCTTTTGTTTTCTGGAACATCTATTAGCATCCCAAAGATAGAAGTGTTCCTCAGTTGGGAGAAATTTTTCAGATTTTCTTAAGTTAGATTTTTAAAATATTAATCTTTTTTAATTTTTTGATTTGTTTATTTATTTTAAGTAAGCTTTATGTCCAACATGGGGCTTGAACTCAAGACCATGAGATCAAGAGTTGCATGCTCTACCGACTGAGCCAGCCAGACACCCCTAAGTATAAATATTTTATATAATAAACATGTGTATATGTGTATGTAGATGTTTGGGGGAGGGAAACGTTAGTACAATTATCGGTCTTTACTTGGGCTTATAGTCTTGCAAATGCTTCAATTTTGTACAATTTAGTAGTATTTACCTTATCTTCTTTATGAGAATGAGATATTTTGACTTTGGATGGCATCAACTGATATTTGAGATAAATATTATTTCCATTGGAATTTGGCTTCTTGTCCTTTTCTGTAACAATAGTGCCAGTGACCTATTGCCTAAAATCCTTCCTTCCCATACTTACTATCTGATCAAGTAAAAAGTCCAAAGCTCTGCATTTCAAAGCTCATTTTAGTACATTCACCTTATAGGTGATAGCATGTTTTTTTTAAATCAAAAAAGTGTATGACATGTGGTTAATCTGAAGATGCCAAGATATATGTGTGTGTGTGTATATATATATATTTGTTTTGATTTGAAATACTTTTGTGAAGTAGAAGTTCAATTTTAAAGGAGCTAGCATCAGAAATAGATATTGTTATGTTATCAAAGGACATAAAAATAATTAAATAAACTAAGAGAGTATGTGAATTATTTGTTCTACCTGTTTTTTTACATTACATAAAAGAATATGGAAACCTGTTGATATTAATTTAAGAATGTTAGGATACCACAGGTTGTTGCTGAAAGCATATATATATTCCATACACTGACTCCATCTGCTGTGTATTATCAGGCTTAGTGATAAGCAAACTTTATGAGTTGTAATACTTGCTTGCTTAGCAGAATCAACCTTGATAATCTGATAGATTTAAAAAGACAAAAATTGAAAAGAACACTGTATAAAATAGATGAAATATTCCCTTAAGATAGTGTCACTCTTGCAGTCTTGGCTGTAAACCTTGGTAGACCCCCAAATTGAAAGTTGCTTTCATGAACTAGAATGCATTTTGCAAGATATACAGAATTATGACATGATCCAAACATTTAGGTTCATTCAAAGAAAAAAGTCTAGGACTAACTGATAGCAATGCCAAAATTCCTCCAGTATATGAATTAAAGACTAAAATCTTAAAAAAAAAAAAAATATCGTACCAGTTTCTGGAATAGTTTCATCAACTTTGCCTACAAGTCATACTTAACATCTAATGGCAAGACAAGGTCAACAACAGCAGGATCCTGGGACATCAGCATGGACGTCAAGCTCACTGAAATCCAGATACACTGAGCCTGACATGTGTGGAAGATGGGTAACAGCAGGGTGGCGAAGCAGCTGATAGACTAGCTGAAATGGAGTAATTGTAAGCACAGTGGGCAAAAGAAGTTCCCTAAGGCCTTTAAGCAATGTGGCATAACTCCCGACCACTGGACAGTGATAGAGCAAACAGACCGTGCTGGTGCACAGCAGTGGGAACCTGTGTGGTTTCCTTCTAGTGACTGCCCTGTAAGCTCTAGGACTCTTGCATGAACTGCAATAAGGTGACTTTATAGAGATGTGTAATGGCATCCTTGCTCTTTGAAATAGTTTAAATATAGATTGGTCTTTATTGTATTGATCTGAACACAGCTAACATTTCTACTAAAAGAGTTGTCACAATCTATGCTTTGGCATCTTCTCAGGTCCCTCTTTTTACTCTTCAGGCACCCCAGATTTCCCAGTAACCTCTGTTTAAGTGTTCATATTAGTACATAGTTCAGTGTCTTAGAAATGTTTACTGACTTTTTGTCTCCTTCAGCATGTTCTTCGTAATCCTTACATCTTGCTTTCAAGGTCTGCTATTATTATCAGTCCTTCTGAAAAACATTTCATCCCATTTCCCTCTGTCTTATCCTGTCTATGAACTTGCCAGCCACATGAACCCCTACTTCCACAGGAGCCAAAAAGAAAATACTGAGGTCCTGTAAATACATATCATCTTATTTCATCCTTGTTTCCATTTCTCTAAACACTTATTTTTTTTTTCTTTTTTAGAAAGTTGACATAAAGCCTAAGCCCTAATATTATGTATTCCCAAGCTAGCAAAGTTGATTGGAACATGTTCAAGTTCAAGTTTCATGCACTTTTGAAGCCAGGGCTGAGGGCCTTGCAAGTTTTGCTGGTAGGTGACATGTATCCCAGTAATATACAACTCCAATGTGATGATATGAAACTTGCTGGAGTTTTCAACCCTTACTTGTCCCTTAAAAGTTGAGTGGTTCACACTTGTGTTTGTTTCTTCTAAGTAAATAAATAAAATAAAGTGTAAAATTACATTTTAAAAATTCCATAATCTTTGAAACACCTTGGAGACTTTCAGTTGCATAATGTTAGAATAGGTCATGTAACTTTCAACATTCGTTTATCACAGCCACCATATCTAAAATCTCATCTAGGAACTATCCAGGGCATCACTTCCCCCTATAGTAATGCTTCTTTTAAATACTGACTGAATTCTGAATTTCCATTTTACCTGTTACACAAGCTATATGGTTATTGGACCTTTGCCTTTCAAATATATTTCAACCTAATTTCTTTTAGCAACGAGTTATAGGATATACCTATATTTCTATTTCTGTATCTATATGTACTCCTCAAACAGTTATAGTTCTATAGACAGTTTCAGTAGTTTTGAAAAATGAGTCAGTGACAATTTTTACTTCTTTGACACAATACTTACTGACACTTGTAATAAACTGTGTTAACCACACACAAAAAAACCCTTTATATCCAGAAGATATTCAATGAATGCTTCATTGAATACTAGGCTCTCTGGAAAATTATTACAGTATGAACTTTGATGTGTTCACTTTCTCTAATACTCTACAATTACTTAGAAATAATTTTTGATATGACCAGATTGTTAGCTGAATAAGACAAAAATATATAAGGAGATTAAAAAAATTCTTGTTACTGTCAACTTGTTGATGTATACTTTTCATTTTTTTATCTCACTTATCTCACTTATAGTCTAAAAGAAAATAAAATTGAGGATGATTTCAACATCAAAATATGACTAAACAAAGGGAACCAAAAATAAATTATAAGAAGCTTTGGTTTTCCTGTAGTCAAACACACAAGGACATTATGCTGTTCAATATGATTTTAAATACTTGATAAAGGAATACATACCAGTTCATCTGGAAGACAGATTATTTCCTAGTATTGAATTTCATATGGAATTTATCAAATGAAGCCTTACAAAGGGTTTGTAAGTAACATAATTGGTAAATGTATTCTGCAGAAAAAGGGGGGATTTTTGTTTTTTGTTTTTTGTTTTTGTTTTTGTTTTTTTTTTTAAGTTTTTGATGTAGTGTTCAATGATTCATTAGTTGCGTATAACACCCCAGTGCTCATCACAACATGGACTTCTTCAAATGTTCTTATATCACTCATTTGTAGAAGCCAAGGATTAAATACCCCTAGTAAATATATTCGGTATTATCTAAAATTTAGATAGTTTAGATTCTAAATTAATACATGGATGACCTATAGAAAACTAGAGCAAGAATTAGCCTGTCCCTTGAGCAGTCTGTCTCAAAAATCCTTGACTTAAGTGAGCTTGTTTTAGAATTAGGTTATAGTCAGTTCAGGGCTGGATTCAGTGACAAGTCTCCAAAGTACCAATATTCTATGATGTTGATTCAATAGCAATCATATTCTTTAAATATGATATATCAGTAGAGAACTAACAGTTGTTATGAAAATTTGGGAACTTGATTTGTGTTCTCACCACTTTTGTATAGAAAGGTGCCTATGGGTAAAATGCAAATTGTTATAAAAAGGAGTTTTGACTCATCCTAAGTAATTGCCCAGTAATTTATTAGAAATCTCAGAGTTCTGCTTCATGAAGCATGATGAGGATATTTGTGCTAAAAATTTTTAAATATAAAATAAAACCTTTTAATGGCCTATTTTATTACATCACTATAATATTTTACATGAGCTATATACAATCATTTTAATGTATTAAGTAGATAGATGCATATCTTGTATTTCATTTCTGACAGAGTTTCTCTTTTAACTCTTTTTTAGTAGATTTTGATACCTAAAACAGTAGGAGCAACTAAGGTTGGCTTTTCCTAATACAGATCTCTAAATAACATACCCTAGTCTATTGAACACCATTGATAAGGTAAACACAGTCGTTTTTGCTAAAGACCGACAGAGCACTCATTTGTGTTTAGTGGAGGGCAAGACAAATTAAATGTAATATTCTGTGGTAAGTTCTACAAGAGAAGATGTCCAGAGTGCTTTGTGAGAACAGGAAGAAAGTCATCTGTTAGGTGATGAGCATTTGAGATAGAAAGAATGGCATTTTAATGAGAATTGAATCCAAATGCAAGATGTTCAGTGTGGCTGCAGTCCAGATGTTTTAATGGGGAGGTAGGAAGAGATTAAGTAGGAAGGGATGCAAGAGCCAGATAACGAAGGGCTTTGCTTCTAATGGAAAGAAAGTTGGATTTTATCTGATGCTATAAGGCATGAATTAAAGCTTGAGGTTTTATAGAAGGGATAGATTCCAGAGCTATTAGAAGAACACAACATAGCATAGTGACTAAGAGGACCCATCTAGATCTGGGTTCAAATCTTGACCTTGCCAATTAAGAGTTTTGTGATTTCGGGGCGCCTGGGTGGCTCAGTCATTAAGCGTCTGCCTTCGGCTCAGGTCATGATCCCAGGGTCCTGGGATGGAGCCCTGCATCAGGCTCCCTGCTCCGCGGGAAGCCTGCTTCTCCCTCTCCCACTCTCCCTGCTTGTGTTCCCTCTCTTGCTGTGTCTCTCTATGTCAAATAAATAAATAAAATCTTTAAAAAAAATAAAAATAAATAAAAAGTGGTATGAAAGACTGAATACTAGAGATAAGAGAGGAATTGAGTGCTACTGGAGAATTGACTGAAAATATAGGAAGAAGAGTGGGTTTGGAATTTGGCATTTTAGACACGTTAAATTTGAGATGGCAAGTGAAGAGCTAGCGGAAATCAGTTTATGAATTTTTGCCAATGGTGTGGTGAATGGTGAAATTGCCTAGGAAGAGGATATAGACAAGAAGATGTCAAAGGTGAAAACCTGGGTACACGCTCTAATATTTGAGGAATGGCCTGGGGGAGAAAATGAAGTCTTCGAATTGAGAGAAAGGAAACCATAAAGGGAACTAGGGGAGTGTGGAGTCACAAAAGTCAAAGAAAGATTCCAGGAAGGCAATTGCTTATACTGTGGATTGCCAATGGAAGTTAACTTTCATAAGGGCTGAAAAATATCCATAGAGGAATGCCTGGGTGGCTCACTTGGTTAAGCGTCTGCCTTTGGCTCAAGTCATGATCCCAGGGTCCTGGGATCAAGCCCCACATCGGGATCTTTGCTCAGCAAGGAGCCTGCTTTTCACCCTGCCTGCTGCTCCCCCTGTTTGTACTCTCTCTCCCTCTGACAAATAAATAAATAAAATCTTAAAAAAAAAAAAAGCAAAATTCGCTGACCACATCATGAGAGTTACAGTAGAAAGTGCTCAGCTGAGGAGCTTCTGAAGAACCTACTAATGTCAACATGTAACAGGGCTAGAGAGCATAAAGTATCTTACAACAGTATTAATCAAGTAAGAATGTTGCCCCTTCCCTTTCCTAGTGAGAGACAAGAGAGTAAGAAACACAGAGTAACATATTCCTTTCCTTGATGGCAGGAGATTTCCTGCCTGCAGTAGGAGAGGCTTCAACTGGATAAAAGTTCATAGTTCTGATTATTATTTAGAACTGGATTACTAGTTAGTGATATCCTATTTATTATTTAAAGTGATCCACTCTCTCTACTACCTACACATGACCAGAAAAGTCATGGGACTATTTGGGTTTTTATAGTGGTGGTGGTGGAGGGGAGAGACTCCTCCACTGAATAAATGTAAAGGGATGAGACAATACCAAAAAAAAAAAAGTTGTGTTTTAATTATAAATAAGTCATGTTTATTTGACATACTGACAGATGTGGTTAAGTAAGGTCCTCAGGGAGTGTGAATAATGGAATCCACATTTAGGAAAATAGACTGGAACAGCACACTTTCACAAATGTGGAAGAGAAGGAGATAATTAGGGAGGATAATGATAACACTGAATTGGAGGAAGGGGGTGGGAAAATGGAAATGAGAAATTTGACTTACTGAGCCTCATTTTCTCTGGGAAGTGGTGCGCTTCCCTGATGAGAATTAAGAGTAGTGGTGAGCTGGTTGGCAGACAGGAGGCTTGAGGGGTTTGGAATATGGCAGAGCAGTGGTTCTCAAAGTGTGGTCTGTGGACCAGGAGCATCAGCACCTCTTGGGAATTGATAGAAATGCAGATTCTCAGGCCCCAGCCAGACCGACTGAATCAGAAACTCTAAGGAGAGGTATGTGTTTTGACAATATAATAATGTGTTTGAACAAACCCAGCTGTGATTCTCATGCGCACTGTAGACTTGGAGAGCCACTGGAGAAGAGTGGTTTAAAAGCAGAAGCTCTGGTGGCGCCTGGGTGGCTCAGTCGTTAAGCGTCTGCCTTCCGCTCAGGTCGTGATCCCAGGGTCCTGGGATCGAGCCCCGCGTCCGGCTCCCTGCTCTGCGGGGAGCCTGCTTCTCCCTCTGCCTGCCGCCTCCCCCACTTGTGCTCTCTATCTCTGTCAAATAAATAAATAAAATCTAAAAAAAATTAAAATAAAATAAAATAAAATAAAAGCACAAGCTCCATGTTTACATCACAGAACTGTCACTTATTAATTGAATGCCTCTTGCAAATTATTCAACCTCTCGGTGCCTCAGTTTCTTCAGCTGTAAAATGAGGATATCTAATAACAACAAACTCACAGAATTC
Source organism: Mirounga leonina (assembly GCF_011800145.1). Taxonomy (NCBI): domain Eukaryota; kingdom Metazoa; phylum Chordata; class Mammalia; order Carnivora; family Phocidae; genus Mirounga; species Mirounga leonina. The sequence goes on from NW_023270268.1 coordinate 65,349,312, forward strand.
TTGTAAAGTCTGTATGACTCAATGCATCTTAAGTTTTTAGAACAGTCTCCGGTATATTGGCACTGCTCGACAAATGTCGATAATTATTATTATTATAGAAAAACAGAATAAAATGCTAAGTAGCTCAGTAAGTATTGGTAGTTCTGATTAGTCTGGTGTACTGTGCTTTGTGACATTTGCCACAAGACTCTGAGCCCAAGAGCTGTGTTGTCTTTTTCTTTTTGTGCAATATCTTTAGCAGCCTAACGCATGTGCTCAGGGACTGCTTGATGAAAGAAATGGAGGAAGGAATGGAGGAAGGAGTGAAATAATGCATGCAGAGCAATGCATGTAGAATTAGTCAAACTCTGTAAGGGTTTTGAATAACTATATGATAACTAATTTTTGAGGAATAAAATTATGTTTTGATTTTTTTGAAACACTTTTAAGTATTTCTGTGAAGAAATATTGTTAGGAGACCATCAAATGTAGTGGTCTGGTGAAGGACAATTTCTGTGTTAACTAGAAAAGTCTGGTTTCCAGTGTATTTGAAAGGAAATGCCAATTCGCACTGATTATTTTTCCATTTACTTAGATCTACATGGCTTCATTTTTCAAATGTTTGATAATGTTTCCCAAGACCCATATCTTTTGATGATAATGTTAGCCAGATAGATGAGTGCTTAGTAGTTCTGTGCTTAGTAGCAGTGATAAAACTGCATTGGAAAAATCTCCTGTTTGTCTTTTTCTGATTACCCTCTAATAGGCTGGAAATGTGTAGTAAAATACCCTAATCACTACACCTTGAGAACTAAACCCCATTCTAATTGTTTTGATGCTTGGGCTAGCAGAATAATTGATTGACACTAAGACCACTCAGTAAACAGCCAGCTAACAGAATTAGATTAATGAAAACATATGGTAATTACAACTGTGCAGAACAACTTAGAATCTACAATGTAGCCTCAGGGTAAATAATCAAAAGTCTGATCAAAGAGCAATTAGAGTTAATAAAAGTCTTATTGTGCGATTAGGATTAAGAGAGGCTGAAAGATGAAATTGTAAAGTTTTAGGGGGGTATTTGATGAAAGATTTACTTCATTCTTGAAAGAAAGTTTTGGGATTCTAGAGTGATCATTAAATTTTTAAAAGAGAATTATCGTTTGTTTTTCTTTCCACTTTGCTTAAGAAACATCGAAGACTTTTCATACTGAATTGATATTTTTTATAAAACACATGTACTTTTATTTAAATGAGTCCTCAAACTTTGACTCATTCATTCATCTGACAATTACTAAGCATTTCCTATATGCAAGGCTTTAAGTAAAACACTGTTGAGAAAAGGTAAAACAGCCACAAATCCCGACCTTTAAGATTGGAGTTTGGTGAAGAAATGAAATGTATTTTTTTTAAAGATTTTATTTGTTTATTTGACAGAGAGAGGCACAGCTAGAGAGGGAACACAAGCAGGGGGAGTGGGAGAGGGAGAAGCAGGCCTCCCGCCGAGCAGGGAGCCTGATGTGCGGCTCGATCCCAGGACCCTGAGATCATGACCTGAGCCGTAGGCAGATACTTAATGACTGAGCCACCCAGGCGTATTTTTAAAAATCTATGATTCATGGTGAAGAGGAGTAGAAATTCTTTAAGAAAGGTACAGATGAAGTATTTGCAAAGTTAAAAAGAAGTGATTACTTTTGTGGGGATTCCAGAGAAAGCTAAGGATTGCTTCCTCATTCTTAAAAGTTTGAAGAATCTGTGTTAGTAAAGATAGGGATGTTTTGTTTTACAGTACTCCTTAGGGTGGGCCCTACTTTATGTTTTGTTGGTCTGTGTGCATTTTTTTTATATAACTGAAAGTATGTATATTTGATTTTATAGTCTCGCCTTATTTCCTAGATGAGTGAAAGTAGAAGTAAATCCATGCATCATAAACTGTAAATATTAGACTTTCCTCTCTTATTTTGATTCAAGAACCAATAATGCTCTTCTCACAGCCCCCCCCCCCTTGAATATTTAAGATTAGGTTCAGTAAGCTCAAAATATAGTGGTGATCCAAGGTCATACTTCTCTAGAAAAAGAAAGAACATTGGCTAATGGGATTTATACATATCCAAGGCTGGGCTTTGAGGTGGTGTCAGCATTCTAGTGTACCCACTTCTGAAGATGAGTATGTTTATACCTTCAACTTTCTTTAGATATATCCATTGTTTCTTCTTACATGCCTTGAGCTAAAAATAATCTAGTTTTTGTCTCATCAATTTGGGGATTCAAGGTGAGTAGGGGAATGAGTATACATGGAAATTTGATGGATGGGGCTCAACTCAGGATCTCCTCCAAATATCTCCCTCTTTACTCCTCCACTCCTATCTGCCTCCTCCCTTTCCAATCAGTAGAGAGTAATTGGTTGGGGAAAGAGGCTGTGGGAGGGAGAGAACGACAAGACAAGAATTATTGATCAGAAGAAGGTGACAGTTTGATGCTATGTAAACCATGGGATAATCTTGATTGCAGAATGGCGAGTTTATTGATTTCCAAGGAAGGTGAATATCCTAATACAAAAACTTAAAAGTGTAATAGTTCCTTGAAGTATGAAAAATCAGTATAGGATATCTTTGAAAAGATGAGAAAATGGAGATTCAGACAGGGTACCTGACTTATTCAAGGTTTCACAGCTAATAGAAGCTATTATCTAGAGACAGTATCTTATGACTCTTATTCCAGTGCCCTTTTTACTCTGAAACTAAATGTTCAGCCCTTCCCTGACAACCTGACCAACTCCCTCTCACCCCAGTCATTGTCTATCACATTATCCTTTCTCTTCTTTTTTGTGACATTTTGTACTCATGTCATTATGATTGATTTTTTTTATGTTTGCACATTTATTCACTGTTTGCCTCCACTAGAAATTAAGTTTCCTGAGGACAATATTTATTGTTGTTTCTAAATCTGGTTATCACTGCTGTATCCCCAACACCTGCTACACTATTGGTAAATCCGTAAGAAATATTTATTAACAGACTATTTACTATACAAAGTGGGGTAGATGGTGATACATCAGGATGATCCCAACTGAGTAATATACATTGAGTGCAACAGGAGATACAGAAATAACATAAATGTTCAATAATTCTACATTTAGGGTTTTTATTCTCTTATTTGACTATATTATAAAAGCTTTTGCTCTTCTCCCCCCAGAAAAAATGCACATCCAACCTATAAAATTTTGCATATATTTTTATAAGAGATTTGACTCAAGTTATTCTTAAGGGTATGCTATAAAATAAACAATTCAACCGGGTTAACAGTACAGTCCAGTAGGCACACTATCCCATGCCAGACCCTGGGAAGTGCAACAATGAGTAAGATTTGGTCCCTTCCTTTGAGTAGTTTATAGTCTCATTTCACATAAAACTCTTCTGGAATAACAGAGTCAGAATTTTAGAACTATTACAGAAGACATACTGATGAAGAAGTCATGGTCAACAATATTTAAGTGATTGAGCCACTCACACTGAGAGAAAATAGTAGAGCTAGGACTAGAACACAGATTTTCTGGTTTTCAGTATTTTTTCTACTTTAAAAGGCTATAAACTCTAGTTATTCTTTTACTGCTTCTCTATCATCGATAAGTATGCCTTATTATTAGACGGTTTCTCTAATTTTCTTAATTTCAGTAGTTTTTCTGGGCTACACTAAGAGTGTGATTCTATAAGCCAATGATTCTTTCCCTGACATGTGCCCTTAAGAAATCTATGACCTTTTGTGTTTAACTGTCATTTTCTCAAATAAACATTGGCAGTTCTTTTCATCTTTTCTAATAAATACTTTTTCAACCTCTTGATAATTTGATTTTTTTAGCCACTTGCTAATTTATTATGTATATATATTGTCATTTTACTGATTTGTATATGGACTCAAACACAGTATTCTAAACTCAATCTTCTGAGCACTACACAAAGAAATTCATTCATTCATTTCTTCATGCATTCTTTCATTTAACCAATTTATATTGAGTATCTACCATGTGCCAGGCACTATGTCAGGTACTATAGATATAACGATGAGAAAATACAGTCAAAGGCTCTCCTTTATAGAGTTTCCAGGCAAGCAGGATGGAAGGGAGATATCCAAACACACACACATATTTACATCTGTGATGAGCACTAAAATAGAAAGATATCCAAGCTATTGAATCTGTTACAGGGCTATATGACATTGCAAAATACACCAGGAAAGGCTTCTCTGAGAAAAATAACCCTTAAACTGAAATCTGAAGCATGACCAGATGGTAATTAGACAAATAAGGGAAGAATGCTTTCCGATGGGGATGCCGGGGAGGAGGGGAGGTATATGTGCAAGGATTCAGTGACAGGAGGGCAAAGGATAGGCAAAACAGCAATGTAATAGTGTAATCAGAGTGCAAAGAGTGAAAAGGAGCTTTATCTGAGTTGACAAGGTGGATAGAGATTGGATCATGTAGGATCATATACAACATATTAAGGAGTTTCTTAATTCTAAATGAAATAGGCAGCCACCAAAATTTTTAAGGCAAGAATTAATTTTTTTTTCATATTAGAAGATGAAGGTGTCAAAGAGGATTTTAGTGATGTGCTTTGTGCTCTTAAAAGTCTAATGGTGGTATTTACTGAGATTGGGAACAAAAGACAAAGTCCAGACTTTGGGAAAGTGAGGGAAGGAAAATCATGCATATCAATTTTGGCCATGTTGAGTTTGAGATGTCTTTTGAAATACCCAGAAGGCAATGTAAAGTAGGCAGTTGGTTATACAAATATGGAACTCAGAAGAGTGTTACTGCCTAGAGACATAATTGTATGAATCAGTTGTGACTGGATGATAATTGAATTTGTGAGCATGGTTGAGATCATAGGGAGAAAATATCAAGTGAAAAAGGAGAGACAGCTAAGGAGCAATCTTAGTGGAATGTCAACATTTTGTGGCTTGAAGGAGGATGAGCATACCGAAAGAGTAGAAAGGAGAAGCAAAAAAAAAAAAAAAAGAAAGAAAGAAAGAAAAAGAAAAAAGAAAGACGAAAACCAAGTGACAGTTGTCGTGAAGCCAAAGGAAGAAAAAGTACCAACAATATCAGTGCTTATGAAAGACTAAGCAAGGGATAAAAGGTCACAAGTCGAGTAACAAATAAGTGATATTTATTGACTCTGGTAATTATAATGTCTGGCACTGATCTGGCTTTATGCAAGCCCTGATCAGACAATACCACATGTCTTGGGAACGCCTGGGTGGCTCAGTTGTTAAGCGTCTGCCTTCAGCTCAGGTCATGATTCCAGGTCCTGGGATTGAGACCCACATCGGGCTCCCTGCTCAGCGGGAAGTCTGCTTCTCCCTCTCTAGCTCCCCCTGCTTGTGTTCCTGCTCTCACTCTCTCTCTCTGTCAAATAAAATCTTTAAAAAATATATTAAAAAAAAAAGAACCACATGTCTTCTGCCTTCTGTGACATTGGCTTTATCTTCATCCTTGATTGATTGGATGGAAAGATGAGTGATAAAGGAATATTACAGATGGATCCCAGAATCCAGTTGTGTAACTGATCATATACTGGAATTATTAAGATGAATAATACATAGGAAGAATAGTTTGGGAGGGAAATTTTTAGTTTAGTTATGGGCATGCTGAGTTTGAGAGATATGTGAGACATCCAAGGTAGATGATGAATAGGCAGTTAAATTTTTTAAAAAGTGCTAAGTAAAGTCATGAAAGTGCATGGAATTACCTATAAAGACATAAAGAAACTGAAGAATGCCTAACACCTAGTATTGAGGGACTCCAGAATTTAAGGTGCAGATGGAAGAACCGTCAAATAAGAACAAAAAGTAGCAGTAAGGAAAAAGAAATATCAAAAGAATATGGTGTCACTGAAGCCAAAGGAATAGAGATTTTCAAGGAAAAGGAAGTGGCCAACTTTGCAAATACTCCCAAGAATCAAGTAAAATGACAATGAGTAAAATGAAAAGAATTGCCAATGATGTGAAGACTTCAATGAGACAAACAACAGCAGTGGTTAGTGTAATCGAGCACCAATATCTAAAAAGTGTTCTATTACAGCACAGTTTATGCTAAGCCTCGTAAAAAGTGCAGAATTTTTCAAGATAAGCACGGGACTGGAAATCTTCCCAAGATTATTGGAGGGACACATTATCCTCCTCTACAACCGTGGTACTTTTTTTGTGTCCCTATTCTAGTCCTTTCACCATGTCCTTTCACTGATTGCCTATGTATCTGTCAAGATGAGTCCAGATTATGAGCCCCTAGAATATTCCTTTCTTTCCTCACTTCAAGCACACCAAATATTTTTGAATATAAGAATACTCAATAGTGTTGAATGGGTTGAAATGAGATTTCCCATTGGACATCTTTTTTTTTTTTTTAAGATTTTATTTATTTATTTGAGAGAGAGAGCACGAGCAGGGGGAAGAGACAGAGGGAGAGGGAGAAACAGACTCCCTGGTGAGCAGGGAGCCCGATGCGGGACTCGATCCCAAGACCCTGAGATCATGACCTGAGCCGAAGGCAGACGCTTAACCGACTGAGCCACCCAGGCGTCCCTCCATTGGACATCTTAATAACTACTATATCTGTCTCTCTGTAGTTGATCTTCAGCTCTCAGGTAGCAGCAGTAGCATAAATTTACTTCCATCCCATCTTCTGGGTTGAGGCATGGCATTCTTAAAGATCTAGAGATTTAGAAGTGGTGTTGCCCCTCTTTCAAACATACCTACTCAACAGGTGAGGTATACCACCTGTTATGCCTTTTGGCCAAATTTAAATTACTGGAAAGTGTATTTGAAAAATTATTCTATAGCATTAATGCACAAGTATTAGCATATTATTAACATATAAATCATTTAAAATATTGTATATTAAACAATAAGTAATGTATAAAAGACTACATTGAATAAAAATTATTTTAAAACATGTGGTCTTCTTTTTAAGTTTCCATCACGTTATTTTTGCCTTTAATTCTTATTTTATATTATTTAATCATAAAATGTTATATCTCATTTCACTTTCCATTATATCATAAAAGTATTCCATGTTGCTATATAGTCTTCATATTATCATTTTTAATACCTGCACAAAATACCACTGGTTTGATGCATTATAATTTACTCAGCTATTCCCCTTTTGTTTGACATTTAGTTTATTTGTTTTTTCCTCATTATACCTTAATGAATATCTTTGGGAATATAGTTCATTCTTATTGGATTGTTTCCCTAGAATATATACCTATGAATGAGATTATTAGATCAAAAGATAAAGACATTCATGCAAATGTTGATACACTTTCAAAAAAAGGTTGTATAATTCCATACTTATCCAGACTCATCTCATCTTTGCCAACATCAAGTATAAATTTTTTTTTTGCTAATTATGTATAAAATGGCACCTCTGCTTTAATTTCCTTGGGTAGGGGTGGGAGGTATTTCATATTAGTGTGAATATTCTTCCAATACTTGTGTACTATGAATGTTCCATTTATATTTTGAAGAGTATCAATTATTTATCAATTTATTTAAGTTATTTTTTTGGAGAAATAAATTCTTTGTAATTTTATCCATATATTCTTTCCAGTCCACACTTTCCCAATTATTATAATGCTGTTAAGTTTGTTATATTCAACTCTACATAAAATATTTAATTAAATAGTTACATCCTATCTCTACATAAGCCTGTATTTCAGAATATATGACAGGCTGAGGCCCTAGGGATTGTCGTCATACAAAACTTGTGTTGAAGCCCAGCTCTGAATCCCTAGTGCTACTGATGACTAATACCTCAGAGTTTCCTTGTTTGCAGGTAATAACGACTCAGTATAACAGCTGAGGATTAAGTATAAAGCACTTACGTGTTATGTTCAACAGTTTGGCTACTCAGTGATTTAGATTATCAACCAAGCAAGTTAGGATAACTGATTTTATTTTAGTTTATTTTACGTTTATCATTCTGTTGTAGATTCAGCAAGAATTTCAGTTGATAGTGTTTGGATGGTTTCATGGCAAGAATAAAAATATAGAATGGTAAAATCTTTAGTGGGAATGCTGACCAAATATATTTCCATACGAAGTTGTTTTAGCTCAAACTGTGAAAGAGTTTAGGTCATTGTTCACAGGTGTCACTGATATACCATGTAATTCCAACTCTTTCTATATTATATTAAAGCAAGGATCTCATTTCATTCAATGGATTACATTTACTGTTCAATGGCATTGGCTAAATAATGTCTTCTGTTTCTTGTATTGCTACATAAGATTGCGGTTTGATGTGCTATTTATTTTAACATTCTTGGGTATGTCCTTTTTTAAATATAGAATTAATATGCCTATGTAATAGTGTCTGCTCTTTGTACTGTATACCTCTTTGTATTCATTATGGTAGCAAGCATATTTTCACATGTAATCACATTCTAGCAATAACATGCATATTTATATAGCACTCTATAATTTTCAAAGCATTTTATAAGCATTCATTTTCTTTTGATTAATAAATGTTGTTTGACTAAAGTTATACACATATGAGTGTCATAATACAGAAATCAACTAAATGCCATGCTGCTTTTTTTTGCTTTAAGTAAAATGATTTTAATAACTGACACTTTTGAACCACATTTATGATTTTTTAAACATCCTCACATTCACATTAAAAATGTTTTTGTTTTGATTTTTACTTCAAACATATAAAGGATAGAGAAGAGATATTAGTGTCCTTAATTTATGGATGGGAAAACTAAGACTTAAAGACATAAATGACATGTTGTATAGTGGTATGAATATGAGGTAAAGTAACTGGGACTAGAGCTCAGCTCCCTAACCATTAGCTGTAGTCTAACCATTCATGTATGCCATTCTTTGGTTTGGTATAAATGTAAATGCCAAGAAAGAGACACTTCGGTTCCTGAGGATTAAAAGAAAATAGATAATTTTGCTGAGAAACATGCTAAGAAGCCTTATCTAAAATAATTAAAAAAAACCCAAGAAATTGAAAAATTATATATTTAATTATTCCATGTTTACTTTTTTTTTTTTTGAAGGAGAAAAATATGGCTAATGAGGAAAAAAAAAGAAAATGCTTTTAGGAGAAAAATTAGAAATCCAATAGCCTCTCTATCATTCTAACTCTACCATGTATCTTTTTTTTTTTTAAGATTTTATTTATTCATTTGAGACACAGAGATACAGAGAGAGAGAGCATGAGCAGGGAGAGAGGCAGAGGGAGAGGGAGAAGCAGGCTCCCCGCTGAGCAGGGAGCCCGATGCGGGGCTCGATCCCAGGACGCTGGGATCATGACCTGAGCTGAAGGCAGACGCTTAACCATCTGAGCAACCCAGGCGCCCTCTACCATGTATCTTTAAATGCTTGGTCCATATGGCTAAGAAAGAACCCACAGATAAGGAGCCAGAGGATGTCATGGATAGTAAATTTAGAAGAAGGGCAGTTAATTCTATCAGGTGAGGGATTATTGATCATTCTAGAGAATAAGAAAGTTTAGGAATGGTAAGCAGTGAATGAATTGATTGATGGTCACAGCCAGACATACCCTGTATCAATTTCTGAGTCAAACTGCTAGCTGTCATATTGGTAAGGTTGATCCAGTTTTCATCTTCAGTGTTGCTGAGAGTTTCAGTGACAACAGTGCTGACTTGTACCTGGAACAGGTAAGTACCTCATACATATCAGACTCTCTTTTTGAAGTTAAGTTTTTTTTTAATTTAATTTAATTTTATTATGTTTTGTTAATCACCATACATTACATCATTAGTTTTTGATGTAGTGTTCCATGATTCATTGTTTGTGTGTAACACCCAGTGCTCCTTACAGTACGTGCCCTCCTTGATACCCATCACAAAGTTAAGTTTTGATTGCAGTTTACTTTAAAATACATATTCCAAATTTGGGATCATGCATTACATTCCCTTGACACCACCGAACTTTCTTTGTTGCATGGCAACCTAATGGTATTCCGTACCCAGGCACCCATCTTAAAAAAGGTATTGATCACTAGACAGATGAGTAATATGTGGGCAGTCATCTAAAAATACTGGAGTGTTAGAATGATAGAGAGACTATTGGGGTTTTACTTTTTTTCCTCGTAAAAACATTTTTGTGTCTATTACCCTTATTCTTTCTGAAGAAAAAAAGAAACCAAATACAGAATAATTAAATTTAAGAGGATATGTAATTGATTTCTTCTGGGTTTTATTTTCTTTATTATTTTAAGCATCTTAGCATGTTTTCCATAGTATTGTAAATTTTCTTTTATTTCCCCTTCATAATTGAAGGGCAGCTAACATTTCAGATTTCCCCTGCTATCTGAAAGTAGAGCATTCCTATGAAAACTTTCATAAGCCAAAATGGCATCAAGTAAAGAAGCAATTACCATTTATTTATATGGAAAAAAAATTTGCATCCCCAAATCCAAAAAATAACCTCTCCTGGGCTTTTCTGATAACTTATGGACACATCTTGCTAATGGATGCACAGAATAAATTGAGATAAAGCACAGATGCTCATAGACATGATTCAAAGTTATGGTGGCTTGATGCTGAGTGTAGTACCTGGGGGAAAAGCTGGGAGGCACCTTCCAGGCATACTTCCTCTGTAATGGCTTTCTGGCAAACAAATACCAAACACTATTTTTACAATTTTTACTTTTTGCCTTTTTTCCATAAAAGTAGAAGTCCTCTTCGGATCGCCTGGGTGGCTTAGTCAGTTAAGTGTCTGACTCTTGATTTCAGCTCAGGTCATGATCTCAGGATCCTGAGATGGAGTCCCGTGTTGGGCTCCACACTGGGCTGGAGCCTACCTGAGAGTCTCTCTCCCTCTCCCTCTGCTCCTCCCACATGTGTGCTTTCTCTCTAAATAAATAAATAAATAAATAAATAAATAAATAAATAAATAAATAAATAAAT